>NW_015169225.1:233672-333450 GCF_001447785.1 Gekko japonicus | reverse complement strand
ACAGATAACAAAGGGATGCTGTTTAAGTGCACAAGGTAATCTCACTAAGATGGAACTGGCATCTGCACACTCCACAAGTTAATTAAGTGGGGGGAAATTGTTGCTATAGATCTTTCATATGGCAAGAGAAAAGAAATCATTTTCTCTAACAGTAAAATACGATTCTAAATCATATAAATTGATTATTTCTAACAGTGGATTTCAAAGTCATCATCTGCACACTACCCTGAAATGAACCCTAACTTTGTGTAACAGAAACATGCATCTCTGCATCTTCTCCTTCTGCTGCCTGCCCCTGTGCTGACCTGGAGATTGGAAACTTCTTGGGAAAGGGATATGTATGTTTTTGGGGGGGGGGGGTTGTAAAATACCATGTGAACTGGTGCTAACCAATAATTCCAAGGAATTAACATAGATAAGACCTTTATCATATGTAGAAAATTAAAACTAACATTAAATGGTAAATTAAAACTTTTTTTCCCCTTTCCAAGGTTCCCTTTTCTTCTAAGTCTGCCATAGATTTGTCTTTTGGTGAACTCTGAACTCTTAAGGGCAGAATAATTGGCTACGGAGGGAAAAAAGCTTAGAGCAAGGCATGTGTCTAAGGAGTGGTAGGACTGTACTCTCAGGATAACTTAATCTAGGACTTTACAGAACTCATAAAGCAATCCAGATTCATTGATGTTCTCCATGATGTTTCAGAAAAATCATATTTTCTTTTGCCTCTGGCATGTTTTGCTCAACTTTTATTACTACAGCTAACAACTACATCTATGGAAATACCTCATTCTTGGAAAAATAGATATTTGGGTTACATTTTCATATGATCCAGGTTTCAGCTCAAGTGCTACCAGTGATCAAGGTCAAATCCTGCCAGTGATCTAAAAATTCCTTGCCCTGCTAGTTTTCAGAAAGAGTGCCAATATAGATCTTCCGGTTGATGGCGGCACGCTCACGGACTCACCTCCCGGACCTCCCAGGGGTGTCTCCATGCTCTGGAGGACGGAGGGGGTGAGCAGGCTCGTAAACCCCCCAGGAGCCCGGGGAAGGGCACCTGGCTAAGGAGCTTTGAGGGGGTAGCCTCTTCTCTGGCCGAATGCCAGAGAATCGAGGCTCCCCCTTGCTCCAGTGGTCCGTCCAGCCGAGAGACCTGATGGTACAAGTGAAGCTAGCCAGATCAAGTTCAGGAGATCAGGTGTTTGAAATGATGAATGAAGAGGGGTCGGAAGACCAACTATGAACGTGAGTCAAATGAAAACTGATTTTTAAACGAAAAGACACTCCTTACCCGAAGCAGCGAAATGGCAGAAGCGAGTGGTGGGAGGGACGCCTCCCATGCCCATAAATCATTGAGCGAAAGGGGAGGGAATGGAAGAATAAACAAGAAATTGCCCAGAAGTACTCATCCATTGAGCTATACAGATAAGCGCGTATTCAGAGACTTTAAAATTTATTGCGAAACCAAACAAACAAGAAAAAGATGGTGGGGAAGAGGGACAGAGACAAAGAGAAACTGTTAAAAGCGAAACTAGAGTCCCCGAAGGTGCCGGAAACGACCAGTGAGACGACGAAGGTGATGACAGAGGTCATGCGCCCTCTGCTGGAACAGCTCAATGTCTTTAAAGAACAGATGTCTGAAGTAACAGCAAATATTACTGTACAACAAAAGCAACTGCAAGTTGTGACAACAAGCATTACTGCTCAACAAACGCAAATAACGGATTTGATTCAAGTAATGAAGCAGGATGCTGAGAAAATAAAGGAAATGGCTGAGACAACGCAGATAGTGAGGAAAAAAGTGCAAAAATTGGAAAAGAAAACTGTATCTTTGGAAGATCAGATGCTGCAGGTGCAAATGGATAAGGCTATTATGGTCCTGCGCTTCCAAGGGGTGCCAGAGAAAAGAGGAGAGAATCTTATGAGTGAGCTACTTGCCCCAGGAGAAAAGAGAAGAGAGAAAAGAGGAGAGAATCTTATGAGTGAGCTACTTGCCCCAGGAGCAGATATAAAGGCGGACTTGCTACTCAATGACATGGATGTGGCCTACAGGTCATATTCAGGATACATAAAGAAAAATAATCTGCCTGGGGAAATTGTAGTAAGATTCTCGAAGAGGCACATCAGGGATGCTATCCTGAAAGCAGTTGCTGCGACACCCCTGAAGGTGGGGGAGAATGCTGTCAGAACGCGAAAGGATATTCCATTTGAAATAAGACAATGCAGAAAGAAATACAAAGAACTTGTGTTTTTCCTCCACACAAACTCAATTGGATATAAATGGCTATTTCCAGAAGGAGTAATATTCAAGATCAAGGAGAAGAAGGTCAAGATTGACTCTGTTCTTAAAGCTCAAGAGTTTCTAAAGGAGCAGCTGGGAAGGCCAGAGGATGAGAAAAAAGAAGAGGACGATAAGTCCAGTGGAGAGCTGGAAACTGGTTCGTCTGGTGAGGACTCTTTGTCTGAGCAGGGGGCACCAGCCCCGAAAAGTTCCTACAAACTGCGGAAGAAAGAGAAGAAGAAGTAAAGGCTGAAGGACTCTGAATTGTGCCTTTGAGAACTTTGGTTATAGGGGATGATGGGGGGCACTGTTCTTGGGCAATTAAATGTAACTGGGGATGGTTAAAAGGGTTAAAAGATTGACACAGTTCATAAGAAGTACAAAGATGAAAAGTCTGAATGAAGTATAAAAAGCTAGTTGGAGATCTCCTCTCTTGGGTTTTTAGTTAGTAGTGGGTTCTTTACTTTCTCCCTTATATGTAGCTTTCCCTTTTTTTTTGTTCTAGTTTTTGTAGTGTTTAAAAATCAATAAAAAATCCCCCTCTGGGGGCTTAAAAAAAAGAAAAGAAAAGAAAGAGTGCCAATATAAAGAAAATAAACATGTGGTATTAATACTGCTTTCTTGACCCATCTTGTATAAGTTGTCCTAGGCTGCAATCCAGTGGAGTTTGACTTTGCCCGTTATAGTCAGACTTTGCTGCAGTTGAGACCAGAGCTGGGTAGTCATGATCAAGCTTCATCCTTACCTCAGGGATCAATGGAAAAACCCACAGTGGGAAGGAATCCAGACTAAAAGGATTTGCTCTAATGTGCATGCATATATAAAATCTCATTTCTTCTGCACTACAGTAATAATGAGTATCTTGAAAAATGCTTATTCTTTCAGCACCAACTGTGGCACGGCAAGAAATATCACCTTACTAATGCTTCTTCCTCCAGCAGTTTCACACATTCATTTCACCTTATATTTGCATCAACTGATTTCAGAAAGTTCTCCTATAATCAATTTGCCTGTCTAATCTGAAGAGCATAAATCTCTTTCAGGATATTTCACGTGCCATCCCAACTCAGGTGCATGCTGCAGGTGAGTTTTCAGTCTTAATCCTTGACAGCCATTTCCAAAAAATAATTAACATGAAAGTAAAATGTATGCTTTTTACCTAACTGTTCAATCCTGATTCTCTACATTTTGGCTTTGTGCCATTTTTCAAGCACCCACCACTTTTCTCATTTACAATCCTGTTGTCATTTTCAGATGAAAACTATGATGATGATATGCATACTAGTTTGGGCCTCTTCCAAAAATAGATGAAGAGAAAGCTTTACAACATTCAGGTACACGGGGGCTGGGCATTAAGTGCCAGTAACAGCATATGCAAAATATCACATTCTGCTTTAACTGCTCCGTGTTAACACTGTTCTTGAGTAAGGTTGGGCTGAAACTAATCATCCACTCATTTTCACCAGCTACAAAAATATGTCTTATTCTCTGCTTCTTCTGGATTCTTCTCGCTTGATCCTGCTGATTGCAACTGGTGAACAGTGAACCAATCTCAGGGTAAATTTGCAGGTGACCAGATACAAAGCTTACTATTGTGCTCCAAAAATCACTGCCGCTCCCATTGAAGAGAAGTCTTAGATACTATATGACAAAAATATAGAATAGCACAGCAGTTCGTGATCCTGGAACAGTGGATCAGGTATGGCTCCAGTTTTCTGAATTTCCTTTTCATAGACATATTCCATATTCCTTTCCATATAGTATCTAAAGAAGAACCACAGGTTCATTTTCCTGTTATAAGATGAGCAATTTCCAACCTTTAGTTCCAGGTTGATAGTTGTTGGTCTTAAAGGTGCCACTGGACTCAAACTTTGTTGCCAACCTTTAGATTATATTGCATGCTCCACTCACTGCCAAAGCAGAACTGTTGTGTTTTCGGCTACATGGTACTGCCTGTGTGCAAGAATACACTGCTATTGAACACACATTGTACAGGGCCAGAGAGAGTACCTCATTTTAAGGCTCCTGCAGAGGCTGCTGCAAATGTGTGCATTTCTATCAGGAAGGGAAGGAACACCATTTCTTTAGCGGTGAAATGAAGCTAGACGGTTCTGCCCTGCGTCTCAGAAACAGGCTCACTCTTCAGCAACAATGGTGCAAATTGCGCCATTGCGTCTTAAGCCGACCTAGAAGATTAAGCTGTCAGAAACAATCTCATGTCTAAGTACAGACCAATTGTAGGATAATTTAAAACAACCTAGAGCCACTGATTATCATGGTTGAGGATATCTCTGAGGGCATGAGATCAGAAAGACAGACATATGAAGGGCCTGGGAGAACTAAATGTGATCTAAAATATAAGAGGAAAGATACAGATGAATGATATTAAAGATTTCTTGTTTTTAAAAAATAAGCTACAGAGATGCAGACAGCAATATGAGCTGCATGGTGACATGAATCACAACTATGAAGGAAACATGAGTGGAGGGGGACTCTGTAGGGCTCCAACATGTTTGTGCTGCCAAAATAAAATGATTGCTGTTGGACCGTAATGCCTTGGCCATCAGCAAATGTACTGTGAAAAAAGAACAATAAAATACTCGCCATGTGAATGTACATCTATTGCACCAAGCAGATTCAAAACTGTCTGTAACAGGAGAGGAAGCATCATGACTCTCGCCCACATTTATTCATTTAGTTAAATGGAAAAGTGTTGGACTGTGAAGCAACTCCGCAGACAATTTCAGTGGCTGTCAGCGTATATTAGAGAGACGTTTACAAATTTGACAAAAATGAATATACTTCAGTTCAGGTCAGCCATAACTCACAGGCAGACAAGCCAGTCACTTGGATTTTGAATGACACTTTGTGCCACTTTCTCCCACTTTGGGGGGGCGGAGGGGGAGCCTTAATACTAGGAGAATAGCCACATACATTTATTTGGCTTTTTTCAAAGTGATAAATTATTAGCCCCTTCCTTTTTGTCACCTAAGGTGTTTTTTTTTCCCCCTCCCAGATATTACGCCCTAAACAGTTTGGGCTGACCATCAGCACTGAGTGGGGCTGCTAGGTGAGAAAGGCTTGGATCTTGTCATGCTTCCTTTTGTAGCCCTCTGCTGTGGAGCTCCTATGTCTGCTGACTGGCACTCTCTGTTCACTGATCTTGCATTAGTGGAGACAACTGGCACCATAGGAATGTGCTTCACAACAGAGGAATATGGATGAAGAGAGGCAGAAATGAAAGCGAGATAGAGATCTCAGAGGGCATTTTTTTTTAAAAAAAGCACTGTCTTGGGAATATACAAATAAAAGGACCAAGACCATTGGCTTCCCTTTTCAGTAGTCCACGTGGCTCTGTTGTCACTTCAGTTAAACCTCATTTGGGTATAAATGCCTCCCATCACTCTTTGTAGGACTCTGTTCTCTATGGTTTTTGTACATTGAGAACAGTCTTTGTTATGTACGTGGACCGCTACCAGGCGTCCGCAGCTAAGCAGGAGTTTGGTCCCCAAACACAAAGGGGACCTAAGATCCTAGTCCACCTAGAGTCCACCAATTCAAACCCTCCAATAGGGACAGGTGTGGCCTTGCAGGGCCATTTTTCCTTGTCTTGTTGTGAAATACAATAAACGCGTCTGAACGCATGTTGTAGTCTGAGTTCTCCATGCGTCGAACCCAGTACTTTTCATTGGCAATGAAGGTGGGATCCCGATGAGCAGGCCAGGCTCACTTTCAAGTGCAGCACTGAGCATCATTCCAGAAAATGCCACCGCGCCCCACTGCTCCTGAGCAGCACTGCACCGTGCCAGGCACCGCTGAACACCGCTCCCCCAGTCCGTGCTAGACTAATGGCCTCCACTCCAGGACACCTCGAGGTTTTTGACCCCACTCAACCCGAGCTCTGGGATTCATGGATGGACCAGCTAACATGCCACCTCGCCTTCTTTGAGCTAACCAATGTGGGCAAGAGAAGGGCTCTCCTCCTCAGCTCTTGTGGCATGAACACCATCCAGCTCGCAAAGAGCCTCCTGGCCCCAAAGGCTATCCTTGAGTGTACGTACGAGGAGATCATAGACACCCTGACCAGGTACCTCATGCCTAAGCCAACGACGCTGGCCAAGTGGACGGAATTCCAGGGGTGCATCCATACGCCTGGCAAGACGGCTGCAGCATTCATGGCCACGCTGCACCAACACACTATGGAATGCGACTTCTCCAAGGTCGAGGAGAACTTCTTGACCCAGTTCGCCTGGGGAATCAGCAATGTGAAGCTCCACAGAAAGATGATCGGCACATCCAACATAAAACTCAACAAGGCCCTCCAGCTCTCCATTGCCCATGAGGCCTCCCACCATGACTGAACACTGACAGCATCCCATCTCATGCTCCCTGACTCAGTGCCTGAGACCTCAGACGAGGGCAATGTCCGTATCATCTGCACACCCCACTGCTGGAAGCCGCCAGGATCTGCCAGAGCCTCCGGACACTTTGGTAAGCCTGCCGGACTTTCCCTGTGCACCAGCTGCAGAGAGGTGCACGAGCGCAAGTCATGCAGGTTCCATGATGCCAGCTGCCACACATGTGGAAAACAAGGACACCTTGCCTGCGTCTGCAGATCCAAGGGCAACCGGAACCATACACCCCAGCTGCAACCATGCCACCAGGAGTCCACACACTACAAGGCCACCGAGGGCACAGATGATCTCTACCTCCTGACCAGCCAGCCCTCACTACAGGTACTACACCTCCCCAACTTGCCCGCAGCCCCGAAGATCCAGGTCCAGGTCACGATCGAGGGATCCCCCTGCCCAATGGAAGTGGACTCAGGGTCAGTAGCTTCCATCATATCTGTGAAAACGCTGAACAGACTTTGTCCAAACAGCGGGTTCCACCTGTGGCCTTTGCCCTTGAGCCTGGTGGACTTCCAGAGGAACCCGGTTTTTATATGGGGTGTGGGGACTTTCCGGGTGAAGTACCGGGGTTTTGAGGGTTTCCTGGACTTGATTGTAGTGGAGGGGAATTTGGTTAGCTTATTGGGGCGGGCGTGGTTTGTGCCGTTGGGCATCACAGTCGGGGAGGGGTGAATAAATGTGTGCCGTGGGATTTTGCTGAGGTTTGCGGGGAATTCCCTGTGGTCTTTGATGGGGCTCTGGGTTGTTACGAGGGGCCCCCTGTTTCATTGCAACTCGACCCCCAAATTGCCTCCATCCACATGCGGTTCCGCACCACCCCACTCGCGTTGCAGCCAAATATTGATGCGGAGTTGGATCATTTAGTGGTACAAGGGGTCCTTGAACTGGTCTCCCATGCGCTGTGGGAAACCTCCATTGTAACTCCCGTCAAGCCCAACAGCGACATCCACATCTGCGCGGACTATAAATGTACATTGAACAAGGCCCTCCACGACCATGCGTACCCCATCCCGGTCATGAGTCATGTGTTGGGTTCCTTAGCGGGGGCTAAGATTTTTGGCAAGTTGGATCTTGTGCAGGCATACCAACAACTGCCAGTGGATGAGGCTACAGCAACGGCCCAGACTATTGTAATGCACAGGGGGGCGTTTAAGGTTAGGAGGCTACAGTTTGGCATAAGTGTGGCCCCGGGGATTTTTCAGCAACTAATGGGCTCCTTGTTGAAAGGGATCCCTGGGGTGACACCATTTTTTGAGGACGCTCTCATCGCCGAGACCACCCCGGACAACTTTGCCTCCCACCTCCGTGCCATTCTTTGCCGCTTCAACTCAGCAGGCCTCAAAGTCAAATGGGGGAAGTGCTTCCTTGGGGTCCTGGAGGTGGACTTCCTGGGCTTCCAGGTTGGTGCATCTGGCCTCCATCTGGTGAGGGACAAGGTCAAGGCAGTCGTAGAGGCCCCCAGACCCACATGCAAGGCAGAACTTCAGGTGTTTTTAGGAGTCCTGAACTTTTATCACGCCTTTCTACCACACAAGGCTTTACCGCCTCCTGGAAAATCAGTGCCCTGGTTGTGGGGCCCAAGCGGCAGTGTTCAAAACGGTCAAGGCACTACTCATCTTGAATGAGGCATTGGTGCACTTTGATGAGTCCCTACCTGTAGTCGTCACATGTAACACCTCCCCCTATGGCATTGACGCAGTTCTAGGCCGCCACCTTCCTGATGGCTGGGAGATCCCCGTGGTATACTACTCATGGACTTTGACGGCAGCTGAGCACAATTACGCGCAGATAGACCAGGAGGGGTTGGCGATTATGGCGGGGGTGAAAAAGTTTCATAACTTTGTGTACGGGCACCCCTTCACTATTGTAACCGACCACAAGCCTCTCCTCGGCTTATTTGCGGTGGACAAGCAGACCCCCCCCCCAGGTACTCTCGCCCAGGGTTCTCCATTGGTCTCTCTTCCTGGCCAGCTACAATTACCACCTGGAACAAAGCCCGGGCAAGGTGATGGGGCATGCCGATGCCCTCAGCAGACTGCCCCTCCCATCCAGAGATGCCAACCCGGCCCCTGCCCCCAGGGTCCTGATGCTTGAAGGCCTCCCCAAGCCACCCCTTCAGGCCACAGATATCACTGCCCAATTGGCCCAAGACCCCATCATCTCCCGGGTTTTGGGCTGGATGGTGAGGGGGTGGCCCACACCCTCTGTGGGCCCCAAGTTTGTGGCATTCGCAACCCAAAGGGACAAGCTGTCAATGCTCAAGTGTTGTCTCCTGTGGGGCAACAGGGTCATAGTTCCCCATGCCCTGTGACGAGTCCTCCACGCTCTCCACGAGGTGCATCTGGGAATTGTAAGGATGAAGGCTATGGCCCAGAGCTATGTTTGGTGGCCGGGAATCGATGCTGAGATTGAGGCCTGGGTGAGGAGATGCCAGACCTGCCAGGCAGTCCACCCAAACCCGCCAAGCGTGCCAACCCAGTTGTGGGAGTCTACACACAAACCTTGGTCCTGGCTACATATAGACTTTCCCGGGCCCTTCCAGGGGCTGATATTCCTAGTAGCAGTAGACTCGTACTCCAAATGGTTGAAGATCAGCCCCATGTCCACCACCTCTGCAAAGGCCATCATATGCTAACTCCACCAGATCTTCTCCACCCATGGGCTGCTGGACATGATAGTCTCCGACAACAGGACTGCCTTCACATCAGCGGAGTTCCAGGACTTCCTCCAGCAGAACCTGATCCGGCACCTTTCCACCCCGCAACCAATGGACAAGGGGAGATCACGGATGGGGACTGGAAGTTCCGGCTCGCCCACTTCCTACTGACACAGCGGATGACACCCAACCCCATCACTGGGCATTGCCCAGCCCAACTATTGATGGGCCGGCATCCCACGATCCTGTAGGACCGCCTACATCCAGACCCGGCACCACCCTTAAGGAGGCTGATGGAACAAAGGGAACAAAGGGACGCTCCCCCGGGGGTTGTTTTCGGGTGACCCCATGTTCATCCAGAACTTTGGGAGAGGGCCATCCTGGATTGCCAGCCGGGTAGTCTGAGTCACTGGTCCTTTTATGGGCTTTGTTACTACTCAAATAGTTTTCTTCTTCACTTGGCAGCCTGTATAAATGACAGAAGTCCTGCATATATTATTTCCTTCACTATGTTTCCCTCTGGAATTAAATCCAAACAAATGGTGACCATATCAACTAAGCTTGTTACTCCAGTTTGGTCCTTGCATCTGTTAAACACCTTTATTATGCTGTATGCTAATTTGTTGCTCACCCTGTTCCTATATGTATAGACTAGTACCTTCCATTTCAATGTATCTGAAGAAGTGTGTGCGCACATGACAGCTTACACCTTGAATAAAATTTCGTTGGTCTTAAAGCTGCCACCGGACTCAAACTTTGTTCTGCTGCTTCAGACCAACATGGCTACCCACCTGAATCTATCTGTATAGGATTGTCCTTGTAAAGCATGTATGAATGGAGCCAAAGTACAATGTCATTGATGCTGAAATTTTAACAAGAAGTTCCACTGTTATCTTGTATTTGTTCTTTATCTACCTTTTCACAACTTCCTAGTGTTTGAACTGTGAATGTGACACAGCCTGATAATACTTTAGAAAGGCTTTGAAGTTCTGAAAAGTGTTGTGTCTCTATGTATGGGGAAATCTTAAAATATGATAAGCAACTGGACTATTAAAAAGTTATAAGCACTTGGTAGTAGAAGTTTCATTCAGATATACAGCAAACGTTCTTGCTTCTTCTCAGGGTGTCCTCCTACTAATAAGGCTAGCTATTGGCAAAAGGTGGAAGGGAGTGTTGCAACAAATGCTGAACTGGGTTGACCATGGCATGATTCAGCAAGATACTTATGTTCTTCAGCAAAACTCAGGATCACTGAACACTAACTATGCCTTTATAGTTAAGAGACCCCCCAATCTTGTTTCATAAGTTTTAAACATGTGGGTGGACCACAGGGATTCTTGCTTTTATTTTAAAGTAGAGTATGCAGACTGAACTCAGCCTACCCTTGTTGCAAAATATGTATGCATTTATTCAGATCTACTCCAGGGGTTGCCAAGTATGGCTTCCAATAAAAATAGAGGCTACAATCTAAGTAAAATACAATAATAAAAATTAAATTAAACATCTATATATTCTAAAGTGTGTATAGATCTGTTGATATCTAAATTCATGGATTGGCCCTGCACTGAGATAAAGGAGATTTTTCTACAAACTTCTGGGGACCCCCAGGTTTGCAGAAAAATGAAATTAGTAAACAATTACATGAGGGTTTAAATCCCCCCTAAAAACAAAATTGTCAGAGTCTCAGCAGTGACTGGGGGAGCCACAGTGGGTAAAGCCAGGAGCCACACTAGGCATCAATATCAGTTGGGGCGGTGAAATGTAGGACAGAGGCCCAGTGGCAGAAACTTGGAGGGTGGAGGGCTTCAGGAGCTGCAGTGGGCTCCGCAGCAAAGGCCTGGGCCTACACTGGGCTCTCTGGCATCAATGTTGGGAGGGAGTGCAGTGGCCCAATGGCAGAAGCTTTGAGAGTGGAGGGCTTCAGGAACCACAGTGGGCCCAGTGCCGGAGGCTTGGAGCCATGCTGAGCTCAACAGCATCAATGTTGTGGGGGGAGCATGGCAGTCCAGCAGCAGTGGCTGCAATGGGTGGGGGGGCAGAAGCCACAATACAGTATCCCTTCCTTCTCTTAGTTGACCGGGGGGAATTCAAGTTAAAAGGGAAGAGGGATTCCCCCATGAGTATTGCAGGTCCTCACTTGTTACTGTCTAAACACTAAAAATAGTACATATAGTTAAAACTTTTTTAAAAAATTAAAAATATCAGTTAAAATTATTTCAAAGCAGCAAAGCAGAATAAAAACAATCTAACTACAAAACAGGAGAGCACCAGCCCAGGAACCTCTAAAATAGTCTACAAATCTCAATGCACTTAAAAAAATAACTTCGTCTTTTGGGAAAGACATATATTCAAATTTCAGCAGAAAAACAGCACAAAGGGGAGCAGCCACACTTTGAAAGCCAGAAAATTCCACAATTGGAGAGCCACCACTAAAAAAACGTTCTGCCCACCAATCTCACTTCCTCCAGTCCAAGCTCTCACAGTAGTGTCTCACCAACCAATCTTAAATTCCAGGTAGATAAATAACCTAGAATGTGCCTGTCTATAATTAGGGCACCCCAGCCAGGATCAAGAACCGAATCTCTCAGAAAAAGTAAAATTCAGCAGCAATATGCTAAATGCATGGAAAATCTGTAGTGTCTTGTGGACACACTTAGACTGTGTTCACTCTCTGTGTAGTGTGAAATAGTCTTACCCCATCTGTCCACTATGCCTGGTGTTACGGTACAGTTCAGAATAGATGGAAATCCTTCCTTCAAATTTTACCTCAGCTATGACTCACTAGCTAGTTGTAGGTAAGCTGCTGTTGTCACTTTCAGCCCCGCTCCTCCTCAATCTTAGCAATGTAGTGATAATCATACCAGGCTAAATTACAGTTCTTCTGTACAGATTGCTGAGCTAATGTATGTGAAGTGCTTTGAACACTTGAAATGCGCTATAGAAAGGCTGAGGATTATTATTAACACTCCTGCAACCACAAAATAATCACATGAATATTCAGAGCAAAGCAAAACCCAAGAATAATGCAGGTTCACTGTTCTCCTAAAGCTTTCGGCAATTTTGTTTTTGGAGACCATAGCATTAATATGGAAGACTACCATGTTTTTTTGAGTAGCCTGTTCTTAATCAGAGCAAAAATATATATCACACTAAAAATAAACATTATATATTCTTCCAGCCTCAGTAGATGGAAATGGATTATCCTGTGACTCCCATCTCTCTCCCTAGCTAGCACTTAAATATCTTGAATGTATGATGGATGAACAAACAAATATAAAACTATTATTTCCCAAAGAGAATCCTCTAAGTAGTTTGGTTAACAGTTTCATTTTTAAAATGAACATTTTTTTTATATTGAAACTGATAATTAAGGGGTGTTTTTTAAAAAAAGTTCTGATATTGAACGGAGAAGCCATAAGCTCAGGAAATTTGGTCTCTGGTGCATCCATGACAGATTTTTAATTGGTATTAAGAGCATGCTTGAGTTTTCCATTTACTAAGCAACATTAACATTGCTTAACTTTCAAGTATGCTGTTCTTTGTAAGAGGAAATAATTTCCACTCAGCCTTACCAGGGTGTTATTAGACATAATGTAACAGTACATTGAAAAGGTTAAAGTAGTGCTGCCAAAGATGTGTTTGCAGCTTCTCCATATCATACGTTTCAGTGCGGTGAAGAATATGGCTTACAATTATCTACTGTATTCTAAGTGCACATTAGGAAGCAAATCAATGTGATGTGGTGTTTGTGGCACATTAATGTGTCGACATGTTTTTTTACACTTTGTGGGTAATGGATGCTTTTATAGTGTTAGCAACTTATAAAACTTATTTTTCTCTTCTTTGGTAAGCAAAAGAGGTACAGAATAGGAAGTGTTTACATTAGCTAATAATTGTAAAGACATTTCAGAGATCCTTTTCAACTCAACTGTCATTCCAAGCTTGAAAGTAATCTGCTAAAATAGGTCAAACTGCGATTCATTCTATTTTTTAGATTAGGATGACTGGAAATCTTGTTTTTCATTATTTATATGATGTTGCAGCTGTATCTCACTACTGCACAGTATTTCTCCTCAGCTGCTTCCCCCCCCCCCCCCATGTTGTAAAATATTTACATATGGTTATATCAGTTCTAAAAGCCTAAATGTTGATCATGCCTGTCAAGGACCCAAGCCTGGGTCCCTGTAAGCCACTACCACTCAGGCAAGCTAGCAGCACTCAGACCTATGGGTCCTGAAGGTTATCTGCACACAAGAAACCAGATCTTGGTAAATATATATAAAGGTATATTAATGTTTTAAAGAATAAGATATTTCTAGGCAACACAATCTCTGCAATCCTGCAGCAAGGAACTAAGAAAAACTAACTTTTCTATCTAATACTTCAATACCTGGTATTAGATGGCACACCTTTTAGAATATCAGAGATCTAAGTAGAGGCTTATGTGTTGTCTACATAGCAGTCCATTGCGATGAGATTTGGCATAGCCAGAGCCACTGCACAGTCTAATCATAAATGGCTTAATTACAGTCTTTGGCCATTTGACATCAGGTGATCTCCCAAACCCAATCAGGGAGCTCACTTGATGGAACCCTCCAGAAGATGATGACATCCACTCCTGCTTTCCCCCTCTGATCTAGTTACAAAACTGAACACAGGTTCCCATGATTAGCCATGATTAGCAACTTACCACATTCTTTAATCTGGCCTTGAAAGAGATAAGGATGATGTAGGCAGGTTAGCTCAGTTATGGAGACCTGCAAGCCGGAGCAGGCTAACTAAACTTCACGTTAACCCTTGGGAGGGGGGGGAATCATGGTGCTTTGCCTCACAATGCCACTGCTTGACCAAATGTTTGTGGGAACATTTTTGAGTGGCTCTATTCTAGAGATGACCTGAAAGCTGAGGGTTGCTTTTCACAATCATTTTTGAAAGTAACAAAAAAACACCCAGCCTTTTCATGAGTTTCTTGGTGATCCCTGTGAAAGGGCTCAAAGTGTTGCCAAAAGAGGAAACATTGTCCTTGCTCTGAAATGGTTTCAGCAGTGATGATGTCATGAAGCCAAAATTGATTGGCTAAGAAGAGTCATGAAGTAATCCCTTTCACTTTGTGACTTCAGATTTGTTGGAGTTTTCAGGAAGAAACAATTGCAAAAAAACTGGGTTTCAAAAGATGGAGTCACACAATACAGAGTGATTTCCCTCCAGCTATATTTCTGCCCCCCTAAAAGTACTGATTTTTTGCACATATAAAAAAATCAAAGCAGAAGAACATTTAGTGCAGCCATTTTTCATTATTTGCTGGGACAATATTGGGACCAGTACAGTAATCTTTCTTCCTAGCCACAGTTAAACAGTTATGAATATTCAGTATCTGTGGAAGGCCAGTCAGAGAAGTTATATTTTTACAAGAAGTGACGCATTTCTATACATAACACAGAAAAAGAGGAAGAAATAAGGCAGGCCACAGATACTTATTTGGTGTAGTGGTTGAGTGGTTGAGTGCCAGTTTGGTGTAGTGGTTGAGTGCTTGGACTCTAATCTGGGAGAGCCGGGTTTGATTCCCCACGCCTCCACTTGCACCTGGCTGGATGACCTTGGGCAAGTCGTAGTTCTGATAAGAGCTGTTCTTTTAAAAGAGCAGTTTCTGTCAAGAGCTCTCTCAGCCCCACCCACCTCACAGGGTGTCTGTTGTGGGGAGGGGAAGGAGTTTGTAAGACGCTCTGAGACTTCCTTGGGTAGTGAAGGGCAGGGTATAAATCCAATCTCTTCTTCTTTTATTTCCCCCCACCCTTGTGCCTAAGAATTAGGAATGTCCTTTTGGAATGTCCTTTATCTTTTCTTCTAAATTAACCTCAGGACACATTTCAGTCTTGCAATGGTCAACCATCCTCTGAGAAGCCTTTCTCTCACTTAAGTGGCTCTTCCTGCAACTTAAATGGCTCTTACTTTAATGGAAGCGATACCTAAGTGGGACGAAGCTTCCTTAGAATGGAGGAAGGCTTCCAAACTGAGCATAAAGGGAAGGTTGGATGTAAATATTTAAATAAACAAACAAACGTTACTCAGTTGAGTGATGGGATGGGGGTGTTATCCATCCAAGCAGCTCTTTTTTTCCAAAGGAGATATGATTACATAAGCAGAGAATGCAGGATAGGAAAACATTGCCAGAGAGGTAGTACTCAAGAGGTATTTATCCATTTCACATGAAGAATGAAGATAAAAAGTGACTTCCTCCCAAGAGGCTGAGTCTGTTTCTGGTGCACATTAAAATATTCTATAGACCTAAAACACATGTTAGAATTACTCTGAGACTGAGCTCACTACTGTGAAGAAACATTATATCAGTAAACTATATTCAGGATTATACTTTAAAACTGCAATCTATGCTTTAGAACTGGGGGAGAGAAATCTGCACTTCTTAGAAACATGAACATTTCTACTGTACTCCTGACTGTTAAAACTTCATGCAATACTTTTAATTATTCTATAGAAGCATACCTGTATAAGTATTTCTAGAAAACAACAATACATGAAAAGAAACCTTCTTCTATCACTTATGTTTGGGATTAAACCAGTCTAGCTTTGCCATCATCCAAAACGTGAGGATTTACTTTTCAGAGATACTAAGGCAGGACCATCTATTTCTTCTAATGGAATATACTTTGTTCATGTAATAGTGAGTGATTGGGCAAAGGCAATTTCTTTTCCTCCAAGATGGCATTTTATCAATTGCTGTCTGGCTGTCCTGCATCTTCAGATACTGAAAGTCCTGGAGTGATGCATGTGACGGATACTCTGTGGCATTGATTAAGGAGCTCATCTGAGTCAGTGTCTTTCTACGCTCTCCGTTAATCTCTCTAGAGGATTTTGAAGGGAGATTTTTCTTTCCATTGGGAAGTTTTTAAAGCATTACCACCATTATGCCTAGACCTGCCAACTTGTATTTGAAAGCTCTGATCAGTAACCTTAACCAGGTAAACACACTCTGGGACTTCATTTAGCACATACCCAAATGTATTTAATAATAATTACTGCTTTCCTGTAAGTATTCACAGAACAATAGAGAAAGACTCTCTCTGATCCAAGGACGGAAAGAAAGACATTACAGCAACACAGGGACAAGACATTAATTTATACCAAGACAATTATTTTCTGGCTTCAAATCAAGATCCATTGAGATGGTCAGGGATAGCGTCAAGACAGGCAAAGTGTATAAGCCATCAGTCTGCACTGATGCTGCTTCTGCTGTTTTGCCATGAGGACAGAGAGGCATAAGTGACACAAAAGATCAGACAATGGGACTAATTTGCCATCGTCTTGCCTCTAGTTCTGGAAATAGCTATACAATTCACCTCATGAGTCAGCCAGAGACTGGGATCAATTTGAAATGTGAATTGTATTCATGCTATAGTATGAATACACTCAAACAAAAATTGTTTTTATTTTGGTTACTTTTTAAAAAATAAATCTTTTTTCATTTTATTGCACTAATTATTAAAGGTAATCCCTTTAATTATTTCATTTGGGTTTCACTTCCATTCTTTTTAAGTGCTTCAAAATGCTTCAAATCTTCAAAGACCACACCCATTACCCAAAGAATCATACCTGCCAGATTTCAGGTACAGTACGGAAAGATCAACAACCTCAGATATGCAGACGATACCACTCTAATGACAGAAAGTGAAGAGGACCTAAAGAGTCTCTTACTCAAGGTAAAAGAGGAGAGTGCAAAAGTGGGCTTGAAGCTCAACATCAAAAAAACTAAGATCATGGCATCCAGCCCTATCACTCCTTGGCAAATAGAAGGGGAAGTTGTGGAAGTAGTGACAGACTTCACGTTCCTGGGATCCCAGATCACTGCAGACTGTGACAGCAGCCATGAAATTAAAAGACGCCTGCTCCTTGGGAGGAAAGCGATGACGAACCTAAACAGCATGATAAAAAAGTAGAGACATCACCCTGCCAACAAAAGTCCGCATGGTCAAAGCAATGGTATTCCCAGTAGTCATGTATGGCTGTGAGAGTTGGACTATAAGGAAGGCCAAGTGCCAAAGAATAGATTCTTTTGAACTATGGTGCTGGAGAAGACTCTTGAGAGTCCCTTGGACTGCAAGAAGATCAAATCAGTCAATCCTAAAAGTAATCAACCCTGACTGTTCCCTGGAAGGCCAGATAATGAAACTGAAGCTCAAATACTTTGGCCACCAAATGAGAAGGGAGCACTCACTGGAGTAGACCCTAATGCTGGGAAAGACTGAAGGTCAAAGAAGACGGGGACGGCAAAGGATGAGATTTTTAGACAGTGTCATAGACAGTGTCATAGATGCAACGAACATGAAATTGAGCCAACTTCAGAGGACGGCAGAAGACAGGAAGGCCTGGCATGATTTGGTCCATGGGGTCGCAAAGAGTTGGACTCGACTGTGTGACTGAACAATAACAACAACAACAACGACAAGTGCCTCTATTTTATAAGCAATTAAAATTTCCACAACGAAATGCAAAAGATATTGAACTGCTCATTTAAAAAAGCACCTGAGATTTTACTTTTAGGACTTAAAATGGAAGAAGTGAACGTAACAAAAAAGACTTTGTTCTGGTATTTAATAACTACTGCAAGAATGGTCTATGCTCAATGCTGGAAACAAGAGAAAATACCAGAAATAGAAGACTGGCTACAAAAAGTTCTGTTCATGGCAGAAATGGACAAAATTACAAGGAAGCTGAATAACAAAGAAGATCAAGATTTTTTTTGACGAATGGAATGACTTTAAATTGTACTTGGAAAAAAACTGGGATGTAAAACAAAATTTACTATGTATGGAACAATATTGAGTCAAAATGTGTTATCTAGTTAAATTGTGTTATCTAGTTAAATTGTGATATCTAGAGTTATACTGGAATTTTGAAGTAAAAGGGGGAAGCATTGCGGGAAGCCACTGGTGGGAAGGGAGGGAAGGTAGGGAACTTTGGTTAAGTGAAAATGTTTTAAATATATGATTACCTTTAAGAGAAAATAAAAATTGTTTTAACCAAAAAAAAAAAATTCTCCCTTTCAGAGCAGACACAGGGAGCCATATGGCAATCCAAGAATTAGGCAGTGCATAGCAGCGTTGGTGTAAATAATGTCTAATTAATAACACCATCAGGCAGGGATCACACTAGGAGGGTCATGGTGCCTTCTTTGTAGTGGGCATGTAGGGAGTGAGAGTTGATAAGGCACAGTTTACAGATCCACCACTCAGCCACTTTGCTCACTCTATGAGACGGGGTACAATTTCCCATCTTTTCTTTTTTCCTAAGCGTAGAACTACTTTCATGAGTCTTTTAACTGAGGGGGCTTGATTATTTAAGCTGAATGGAGCCACATACACTGACGCTAGCCTCTTTGTGTTTTACTGATCAGAGTGTACACATGTTATGGAGAGAAGATGGCAGCCAGGGCTGACCCTAGGAGGTGCAACTGGAGCATTTGCCTACGTCCACCCCTCAGTCTGTAGCACCATCTGTAAGAACAAATATCGCATTCCATTTTATCTCTCCTCAGCCTTCAGTATTGTCGTTATGACAAAGCAGACAAGGAAAGCACTAGCTGCTGTGTCCAGCACATGTTGTGCAACAGAGGGACCACTGGTCTCTCCTCAAATAAGCAATTAATGTAACCTTTCAGAAAGGCAAGTCCATCAACACAATCCTCTTTAGAGACTAGATCTTTCTGTATGACTCAGCTGACTAGGGAAAAGTCCTGTCTATTATATCTCTCACACTTTTAACTTTTGGATTTTGATTAGTAAATATTAACAGACCAAGAAGGTTGGTTCAGTTTACTTAAGTATCTGAATGCACATCCCTAAGAAACAAGAGCAAGAGTTTAAACTGTTTTTCAGTTGTCTGACCACTTGTCTTCTTGTCGATCATTCACAGATTTCCTGCCTGTGACACTGACTGTTCCCTGGAATATCCTTTCACTTTGATCCCACTTTCTTAGGATTTCCAGCTCTGGACTGGAAAATTCCTAGAGATTTGGGTGTGGAGCCTGGGCAGGGCACAGCAGAGTACGAGGAGGACATTATACCTCAGTGGGGTACAATACCACAGAGTCCACCCTCCCAAGCAGCCATTTTCTTCAGGGAAACTGATCTAGAGATCAATCTCTGGGTCCCACTTGGAGGTTGGCAACCTTACCCTTTACCCACAAAGGCTCTTTTTGAGAAGTATCTTTCAAGTCATCTTGTGACAACACTTCTCAAAATATTGTTCTCACTACACAAGCAGAGCAATTGCATGGATATCCTTGGGATTATGAAAGAGAAAAATTAGATTGCATCTATTCTGAATCACCAGTAACCCCCCTTAAGAGACCCAGTGTTTCAGTTTTCCTTTCTGTAACTTTTTATCCCATTCAATTTGATTTATTTATATCAGAATAGAAAAAGTCTCAAAGAAAACCATGGAAAATGCTAGTGTGCCCAGGAAAAAAAATCCTTGGGGCATCCAGCTAGCCACCATTGGAAGACACAGTGCTCAAATATTGCCCCACACTCTCTCATGGTGCTTGGCATCTATTTAAGCCATCTGCTTATTTAATGTTGCTTTACATGTCTGAATTATTGTTCCTGCCAGCTGATAGAAAGGGAGGAAAGAAAGGGATTATCTAACTAATAAATGGGCAGAAAGAAGGACCCACTTTCCCACTAAGGCAAGTCAAGGAATGGAATGCACATTACCATCTTCCCTCCCAATCCCCTGACCTTTTGCTAGAATTTTTTTCCAGAGGCAAGTGTAGAATAATTTTTTGCAGACAAAAGGGGGGGGGGAGCCTGCACAGAAAAAGAAGTCTACTGTCTTCACTGACATTAGTAGTAGTAGCAATTAGTAAGTTTTTAGATAAAAGAGGGATTTATAATGTGAAATAGCACTTGCTCAAGAAACTCTATTCAATTTCATTTATTTATATCAGAATAGAAAAGGTCTCAAAGAAAACATGGAAAACGCTAGTGTGCCCAGAAAAAAAATCCTTGGGGCATCCAGCTGGCCACCACGGAGGGTGAAGATAAATGACAACAGATGCAGCAGATAAGTTATGGAGTCTCTTCTACTTTGACTGACAATCCAAATCCCATCCTTTCAGTCAAAATTTCATGTTGTGGGATTTGTAGTGGGTTTTTTTTTCTGTCCTCATGAACTTAATTGGGGAGCAAGGAAAACTACAAATCCCATAATCCCCAGCAAGACATGATGTCTGAGAGAATGGATCTTGTATTGCTTGATAACAATGTTTAATGAGCCCTGAGAACTATTCTTTTCCTTTCAGAAAGATAAGCTTTTGTTGCTCGGGGATTCTTCACTCAGCTGAGGAAAACAGATTGCTCCTGAAGACTAGCAAATCCAGTTGCAGAAAAATATGCTTGTTGATATCAGCTTTCCTACCAACAGCCTGTTGGGTCAACTTGCTCAGATTCTGATATTATTATGCCTAGATCTCTTGTCATCAGTGGATCCAGAAATCTTAAATATGAAGTTGCTGGGGAGGTGGACAATATTCTACGTTTTGTAGATAAACTGCCTCATAGTTTAACTCTAGTGCCAATGCAAACATGAGAGAAGCATCTGAAGCATCAGTTGTGATGGATGGGTTTTAATTGCTGCTGCCCAAGAATGAGAATGGGATTCTTGGAGGGTTTCATATAATACTTACTCCCCCAGCCCTCACCATTTGTGCTTATAAAATCTGCTCACCTGCTTCAAACATCTTTGTAACAGCTAGAGTTAAAAAACAATCCTTGGAAGAAAACATATTCCTTTTATTTTTAGACATAGTTGAGTTTAAATGATTATAGGTCTATTTCAGATCTGTCTTTTTGTCCAAGGTAATCAAGTGGGCAGTGATGGGACAACTCCAAGAATTCTTGTAAGACACACATTTTATGGAATCATCCTAGTAAGGGTTTGAAGCAGGATTAAGGATGGAATCCACCACAGATCCTAACTGCCTGCCTGAGTCTAGAGTTAGACAGAGGGAGTTTGATTTGGCTCCCCCCCCCGCGATATCCGGCCCATGTGACTGGGGCCTATATTAAGGAACAGGATGTGAAAGCTTACTTTACAACTTGATTGGTTAGAATTTGTTAGTGAATGAAGGGGATTGGCCGTCTCATTAACCAGGTCTTTAAGTATGTTTTCTATCTAGCTACCTAGGCTTTAATGTGTCCAGTAATGTGCATTATGCTGTTTAATGACACTGTAATGGATCTCCTAAATGCTAGTCCAGAACTATGTAGCATTTAAGTGACCTTTAAATAATAGTAACTCCCCCAGAGTCCATTCACAGTCTCAAGATTTGGGGTTTGACAGATTTATTGTAAAACAAAGAAAGCTTTGGTGTGGTTGTTTTTATTAATGATGTCAACCAGGGCAATATGCAATCTGAAACTCTTTGTTCTAGAAAATAGTATCAGCAAATCTGAGTGCAAGCAAAAGTGTTAATCTCCAATTCAAGAAGAAAAATGATCCATCATTATGTATGTTCAAAAAGAAACAAGATATTTATTTCAGAATAAAGGCCATGAAAAAAGATAAATCTTGGCACATAACAGGTGTCCTTACAGTGCATGTTACAGCATAATCCATTATTATTTAGAGATTTAATCTGACCTGATGTCTTGTTGTGTCTTTAGAGGTCACATTGGCCCAAATTAAATTTACATAAACTTAGTGGTTGCCACTGTCCCTTGGATCTATTAGTATACAAAGCTTCGACTCCACATGGACAGAATGGACTACAGCAACTGCAACTGAAGCACTGAAATGGGGAGCAGAGCAGGAATTTGTGGTGAGTTGCCATTTGATCTGATGTGTGTATTTAGAGACATCTAACCTCAGACAACAGATGAGCAGCAAAGGTGGGGGATGGCTTTTCCGACTTTTCATGTGGTATCTTATTGATAACCAGCATGTGCCAGGGCTACCCAGTGTTACAGAATTCCACTGAGAGTTTTGGGGGGCAGGAGCACTATTACAAGACATTCTCTTATATGTATTGATAAGTCCTTTGACAGATTTATGAAGCCTGAGCATCAGAACATTTTAACAGCTGCACACACAGTTAGTATGACTAGAGAGTAGCAGAATGCTTTAAGGGCTCGGGCTATGGCCTCTGTTGTAATGTATAGTGAGAGGGACAGGGCAATAAATTCACCAGACATCAAATATATTATGGTAATGAAGATGGTAATGAAGTCACACAAGCAGTTTGCGCTGATATCGTTGTGGTACCTTTGTGGATTTCAAAAACATGATTAGACCACAACATCTGCCTTCCACGTCCCAGTTGTCACCACCCCATTCTGACCTGCTTTGGAAGTGACAGGGTGAGCTCCTTCTCTAGTTCCAGCTCCTGCCAACCTAGCAGTTCGAAAGCAAGAAATTGCAAGTAGATAAATAGGGACCACTTCGGTGGGAAGGTAACAGCGTTCCGTGCACCTTGGTGTTTAGTCATGCCGGCCACATGACCACGGAAACGTCTTCGGACAGCGCTGGCTCTTCGGCTGTGAAACGGAGATGAGCACCGCAACCCTAGAGTCGGATTCGACTGGCTTTCGAGCAAGGGAACCTTTACCTTTTTAATGAAGATGGAGGACAGATATGGAACTTGTGTTACAACTTAAAAACACAATATGGTAAATTTAAAACAACCCCCCCCAAACCATCCCCAAGTCTGTTGCCAGTAATAAAACACTACCCGAATTCAAATATGGAAAATTATGCCACTAAAGGGTATAGGAATGATTTAGTTGGTATGAATATAATATAGTTACTATAATGGCAGTGCCTTTAAGCACTGTAGATTGCTCCAGTGTTTTGAAGACCAAGGCATGGGGACCTAAACATTTAGAGAAATATGAACCACTGTCCCCAGAGGTTGATAACTTATTTATGAAGCTCAGAGGGTCAATAACTCCATGCCTTCTCACTTGCTGTTATATTTGCAATACTCAAATATAACAAAAATTAAAATCAGTCTCCAGGCTTTTCTTATCCAAGGAAAACAAATATTAAGAACATAAGAGAAGCCATGTTGAATCAGGCCAATTGCCTATCCAGTCCAACACTCTGTGTCATGGTGGCCAAAATCCAGATGCTATCAGGAGGTCTACCAGTGGAGCCAGAATTCCAGAAGCCCTTCCACTGTTGCCCCCCCCCCAGCACCAAGAATACAAAGCATCCCTGCCCCAGAAATAGGCTTCAGTCACACAAGCAGTTTGCGCTGATATCGTTGTGGTACCTTTGTGGATTTCAAAAACATGATTAGACCACAACATCTGCCTTCCACGTCCCAGTTGTCACCACCCCATTCTGACCTGCTTTGGAAGTGATCAGGCACCAGGGAAAGGTGTTTATGGATATCAGCACTTTCACCCTGCATTTCTGGATGTCTGAACTCCCCTGGTGTGAGCGCAACCCAGTTGGGAAGTCTGCTCACTCTGTTCCATTTTCACTTCTTGGGGTTTTTTTTAGTCAGGTAGCTATGTGCACATAACCACATCTTCATACACACCAGCAAGCTTTCAGCTGTCCTCTGAGGTGGGAAGGGGGGAAGCTTTCTTTGTCTTTTTTCATTTCGGTTCCTCTGCCTACAGCTTTGCAGCATACAGGGTGGGGAAGAGGTTAATTGAAATTAGTTTTTTAGAGGGGGCGGCAGCCTCCTCCAGCTGTCAAAACTGAGCAGTGCTTCAAATAAGTGGTTATGTGCATATGCAAAAGACAAATTTAAAAAGAAGGCACCTGACCACCCACTCGATAGTTGCTCCCCAGCAATCATCTGAACAGTTGACCATGGGGTGAGCACACTGAGGCCAGTTCAGGGTGGGTTGTATGATTCAAACTCTCCATTACAAACTACAGCAGAGTACTTAGAGTCGGGGCCAGACCCGGCCAACCCTGCAGTCTGACCACAGCCAAAAGTGATCCATCTACATGTTGTGGCTAATAGCCACTCATGGATCTCTGCTCCATATGTTTATCCAATCCCCTCTTGAAGCTGTCTATGCTTGTAGCTACTGCCACTTCCTGCAGCAGTGAATTCCACATGTTAATTTCTCTTTGAGTGAAGAAGTACTTCCTTTTATCTGTTCTAAGCCTACTGCTCATTAATTGCATTGAGTACCTACACGTTCTTATATTGTGAGAAAATTATCCCATGTATAATTTTGTAAACCTCTATCATGTCACCCTTCAATCTTCACTTCTCCAAGCAAAAGAGCCCTAACCTCTTTAAGATATCTTCATGAGGGATGGGCCTGAACCAGCTCACAAACCTTTGTTTGTGACAAATTTTGGGTGGCTTGTGTTTCATGAACTGAAATTCACGAACTGCAGCCCAGCCACGAACCTCCATGAACTTTTAAGCCAATTTAGGGTTTAAATCTCTGCTTTCTCCTCCCCACAAAAGCCACCATAACAGGTTAGCAGTGGGAGCAGGATGCTCCCTGCCACTCAGCTGTTTAGATCAGGAACAGTTGAGCTGTGCAGGCAGCCTGCTCCTGTGGCTCAGCCCCTGGGGCTCACTGCCCAAGAAAGCCCCTTTAAACAGCTGAGCCATGCACAGCAGTTTGTTCCATGGAGTTCAGCAGTTTAAAGGGGCTTTCTTGGGCAGTGAGCCCCAGGGACTGGCTGCCCAAGAATGCACCTTTAAACAGCTGAGCCATGCGGAGCAGCTTGCTCCATGTGTCTCAGCTGTTTAGAGGAGCTCAGCTGTTTCGAGGAGCTCAGCTGCTCAGCTGTTTGGTTTAAATGGCTTGGAGCTATTTAAGCCCCTGCTTTCTACTCCCCACAAAAAGTGGTGGGTAGCAGAAAGCAGGGGTCACAAGCACATATGAAGGGGGAAATAAACTCACTATAAAAATAAAATAAACTTGCTGGTTCTATAAACTTGGTGCTAATTGTTATAAACCATGGAATAGACTTATGCTCACTAACTCTCTTCCTCTCTGAACAAAATTTGAGTCCATTGGCACCTTTAAAACCAACAAAGTTTTATTCAAGGTATGATATTTAGTGTGCATGCACACAATGAAATGGAATTTACCAGTATATACATATAAGGCAGAGGAATTTACCAGTCTATACATATAAGGCAGAGGAGCGGTGGCGCAGGCTGTAAATGCAGCCTGCATTAACATCTGGCCGAACAACTGTTCAAGCCCCACCGTGGCCGGAGTGAGCTCCTGGACTACGTCCTAGCTCCCGCCCACCCAGCGGTTCGAAAGCCTGTTAAAGGGCGAGTAGATAAATGGGGACCTACCCTTAGTAGGGTAGGGGGCACCCTCCTCTCCTGAGGTGTGTGGTGTGCAGCGGAACAGCGGTAATGGCGGCGAGACAGCGACGGCGGAGTCCTGGCAGTGGAGACGATGTGGTGTGGTGTGGTGTGGTGTGGTGTGGTGCGGCACGGCGTGGCAACTGAAGCCAGAAGAGTGATCCCTGGTGTCCAGCGGTGAAACATCAGAAGCGGCCGTCGCCAGCAGCAGAGGTGCGAGAAGACGTCATCTCCCGGTGCGGCGGAGCCTACTGGACATAGCCGGGGCCAGGGAGAGCGGATTCGCGCGTCGAAAAGCAGCCACCGCC
This sequence comes from Gekko japonicus, assembly GCF_001447785.1. Classification (NCBI taxonomy): domain Eukaryota; kingdom Metazoa; phylum Chordata; class Lepidosauria; order Squamata; family Gekkonidae; genus Gekko; species Gekko japonicus. Next base: position 307,478 of record NW_015169225.1, on the reverse strand, counting down.
GGAAGCACCACAAAAAGAAACGTCCCGCTGGACTGAAGGACCGAGAGACATCTGAAGCCGAAGATGCCGGAGGCCGGAAGAAAGAACCGTCACCACCTGGGTGCTGGTAGGCTGACCCAACCCCTCTGAGAATGTGGCCGTAGTTAGGGACTGTAACATGTGACTAGCACTACTAAAATTGTAAACCGCCCAGAGACCCCTATGGGGGGGTTAGGGTGGTATATAAATCGAATAAATAAATAAATAAATATTAAACTGCAAATTAGTATACAGCATATCTGAGGAAGTGTGCATGCACACAAAAGCTCATATCTTGAATAAAACTTTGTTGGTCTTTAAGGGCTTGAAGGTGCTACTGGACTCAAACTTTGTTCTACTGCTTCAGACCAACACAGCTACCTACCTGGATCTTCCTCTCTGCATCTGTATTCCGTATTCTGTATTCTGCAAAGGGTATAACAGAAATCGAACTTTTATCTGTGCTGATAACATCACCATAGCAAACCCAGAAATGCTTTTAATATACACTACTTTTTTTGAAATTTAATTTTGAAAATATCAAAAAAGTGGATATTTCATCTGTGCTGAGAATTTTATGCCCTCCCCAAAATAGTCTTGCCTTTCTGTGTTAAAATTTGAAACCACATCTCTTAATGAAGAACAAGTTGAGTGACAGTGCTGGCCAGCCAATAGCGAGTTAGATTTGTATATCAGTGTAGTGAATTAAAAATTCGAACTCAGCAACAGATTGGCTCATGTTTAAAATATTCATCTCTGAAAAGCATTGTGATAGCATTCCCCTATTCTTCCAGGAAGCTCCAGGGCAGGTTTAAAGGGATTTCTTCCCTTGGACATTGGAGACTCATTATATTTTTGTTATAATTGATTGTTTTCAGATACAATAGCAAGGGAGAATGCCTACAAGCAGGCAGTGTTAATTCTAAATCAGCTTTGGTCCCACAGCAATGGAAATAACTGCCAAGTCCCAGGGCTGCTTCTGCCAGCCAGCTCCAAAAAACTTGGAATTACCTTTTCTTTCTGTGGCTCAATTCAATTGCTCTTTAACTCTCCTCCTAATACAGTTGGGCAGAGAACTGGGTGTTAGAGACCAACCATGTAATGTGACTTTCATTCTAGATGCTTCAAATAGCTCCTGGCCTGCATAGCAAGTCATCAGTAACCGCTGAGAATGGTGAAGCCTATCAAGAAAAGCTCTTTTACATAAGACTCGTTACATGCAGTTGTGAGTTTCCCTTTAAAATATCTTTTTAAGTGAAAGTAGCCTCGGAAAGTTGAATTTTAAGCTGAGAAATAGCCAGCAGGGAGGGACTGCTAAACATTTTTCTTTCATGGACATCCCTCTCCCCTGCTGCTTTTCCACTGCAAGGGAAAAGATACAGATACCAGAGTTAATCATTCCCTTGTTCCCCCACCCCTGACATTCCTCGGCTTGCTACTAAAAAATGGGGAAAGAAAGTTCCATGTGATTTTCATTTGGCATGTAATAACAGTCTAGACCAGGGGTGTCAAACATGCAGCCTGGGGGCTAGATCAGGCCCTTGGAGTGCTGCGATCCGGCCTGCAAGACCCTGGCTGTTTCCTGCTTCCTTTTCCAGTTCTGCTGCTGCTGCTACATCACAGCTTACTTTATCAGACTGTCTCAGTATCACAGGAAAGATAAATAAGCAAGCCTCTCCTGTGCGATTGAGAGAGTCTGGTAAAGCACTCACTGAGGTTCCTCCACTTCCTCCTCCCAGGGGGAGGGAGGGAACCAGCCAGAGCTCACTTCCTGCCCGAGCTGCCTCAATTGTATACAGGAGACAAAGGAAGCCTGTCTTTCATTCCACTGGCTGAGGCTCCTCCCTGAAGGGAGGCAGGGAGGGAGGGAATGAAGGAGAGCTTGCTTTGCTGGGCTGCCTCAATCACACAGCAGAAATACCAGGTACCTTTAAGACCAACAAAGTTTTGTTCAAGGTATGAGCTTTTGTGTGCCTTGCTATAGTAAGTGTGTATTTTGTTGGGCTCCTCATGCAACATGGTGATGTCACTTCCGGGTCAGGCCAGAAGTGAAGTAATGGAATGGGAATAATGCGAATCACCCACTATTTCCTCCACCATTTTCCCACCACCACCAAGCTGAGCCATGGCAGGAAGGGCCATCAAGGGGCAAAAGGTCTCCTACCAAAGCAGGAGGCCTGGCAAGCCTTGTGTGCCATGAAAACAGAGGTCTTTTATTACTGATCCTTAAGGCTTTGCTAAAGTAGCCTTCTTTTAAGGATTCAAGCTCTTTTCTGTGCAAATGTTCTAATTATTGAAGGAAAATCTAGCTTTTCTGCAATGTCACAGCTGATATCAAGCATGGAAAGCCCATTCAAATGCTCCTGCCTCGTAACTGAATTTTGTTGGTTCTAAATTTGAGCTTTTGAAGTTTTTTGAAATTGAGGTTGAGGGGAAATAGCCCTCCAAGTCCTAGTCTCCCCTCTCTGTGTGGCCCAAGATGTGGATCAGCTTAAACAGAGGTAGACTTTTCACTGGAGTTTAGTTATATTTGGTACTAAAGGCAGCATGCACATTAAGCTCTTTGCTTTTCATGAAAGATGCAGACACCTGAATCTACCATCTACAGATCAAATCCACATTTATTCCACTCATTCAGCACACTAGCTCTTAAAAGGCTATATGGACATGTATATTAGGATCAAAGTCCAGTTTGATGTTTGCCTGCCAATCTCATCTGCAGTTTTTATCATCACAGCATCTAACCATCACTGGTGAATATTTATCCTCAAAAGATTCCTGTCAGATTGTGAAGTAGTCTGCTACTTACAGAACTGAAGTATACGTTCAGTGAAGTAGATTAATTAATGCCACACAGACTTGGTGCATGCCCAAGGACTCAAGACAAATTTGTCCTCTGAGCCCAAGTTGAACATCTTATCCACTAATTCATTCTTTTTATATGCTGTACTGAGGCATACACTTATGTCAATAGCTAATCCAGCTCCCTGCACTATGACATTCTATTAAGCGAAATGAAAGCGAGCACATCTACCTGTATCATGGAATTAAAGCAGAGCTCTGAAGTAATAGCTTTGATTTGGCTGAGAAACTACATTTGATTTCATGACATGATGCTTTCTATGATCCAATTAGGATCAGACCACTCCCTGGAATGGAGAAGGAAGGGATACAAAATTTTACTTGTTTAGCTTTTTGAAAAAGTCACATGTTAAGCCTGAAATGCCTATAGCTGAAAACATATCCCAATTTATATAGATAACTATCATCCATTGCTTTAAGTTGCCTTCTGTTTTGTTTGCTTGTATAAATATTTATATCCTACTTTTCACCCCTCGAGGGAGCTCAAACAGCTCACAACAATAGAAAGAAACCCACAATAAATACATTAATTAATTAACAAAGATAACCAACTACATTTCAGTGGATCCTGGATTCAGTGGCTGGTTCATTTGAAGGACAAGCTGAACCATAGACAAAGAACGAAAGCTCTTGTCCTTCAGCTCGTGTCCAAGGGCTCATGACTCTGGCAATGCCCAGCCCTTATACATGCAGATAAGACGGAGACAAAAAACACAGCTGGGATGGTGTATGGCTAGCAAGATGTTCTCTGACAACAATTTCCCTCCCTACTCCTTTGTTAAAGATCACAGTTAGAAACTTGGGACTTTTTACAGCCAGTTACACATTCTTTATGTCCCAGGGATGCCTATGGAAGAAAGATAAATGCATATTCCTCTCATCAAGTCAAATGACTCTAAATGTATGTAACTTTGGCTGAAAACTGACCACATTAAGGTTAAGCAGCATGGATCATAACCAGCTAGCAAATGAAGCAGCTGCACTAACGTTCAACAAACCAAGAGTGTTTGCTTAGTTTTGTGGTTCCCACTGGCTAGAGAAAGTACAAAAAATTATATTGGTGACCATCACTGTTCTGCAGGGTAGGAAATATCCTGCAGGTACTCCAGAGTTCCATTTTGTCCCTTTTTGCTATTTAATATCTACATCCAGGGGTCATTTGGGGGGGGGACGCGGGGGGACGCCATCCCCCCGGGTGAGGTGCGGGAGGGCGGGGCCTGGAGCTCCCTGCTGGTGCCCGCTGGAGGTCGCCGCCGGCTGTGGGGAGGACACACTTGCGGTGATGTCAGGGGGTGTGGCATATGCTAATGAGTTATGCTAATGAGTCCCCCTAGCTCTTTTTCTACGAAATGACCCCTGTCTACATGTATCTACTGGGAATGTTCAGAAGAGATTTTGACAACCAATTATCTCCTTGCTTTCCTCAGATTCCAGTTAGCTGTTGAGGTCTGTCAACAAGTGTCTGGAGGCAATGATTAAGGCTTATAAATTATAAACAGAAACTCAATCCAAATAAGATGAAGCACTAGTTGGTAAGCAGCTGGGTTGATCTCCAAGTTCAGCTCTTTTGGGACAGGATTGCATTTTACCTGATTTAAGTTTGGACCCAGATTTTCTATGTGATAGACAAGTGGCAGCTGTATCCAGGGCTTCTTGTTTCTAGCTATAGTAATCCTGTCCCAGGGGGGTAAAAAGACTTGGCCAAAATGGTATATGCTGTTGTACCCTCAAGATAAGGCTGCAGAGTTGGAAATCTATGGCTGTGATCACACACAATATATAATGCACTTTCAATCCACTTTCAATGCTCTCTCCAACTGGATTTTACTGTGTGAACTGGCACACTGGAAAGTGGGTTGAAAGTGCATCCTTTAGTGGGGGTGATTGCAGCCTATGACTGATACAAAATGCAGGCACAAGGTTATTATTTATTTATTTTTGGCCTCCCGAAGGGGATTTTTTAAAATTGATTTTCTATAAACTACAAAGAAAAATAGGGTAGGGAGTCTAACATCTACAGGAGAAAGAAAAGTTAACCACTAAAAGCCCAAGTAGTGAAGATCATTATATAAGCTTATACAATGTTAGTCTAATAATACAATGATCTTGAATGTTTAAATCTAGCTAATACCCCCCAAAACCGATGAAAGTTACTGTTTAAGGCAATCACAAAAGCATCAAAAATAAAGAAAAAACAGCTTCTTAAAGGTGAAATTCAGAGTTCCTCAGCATCTCATTTCTTGGCACTTCTTTTCCTCAAATCATAGTCTCTTCTGGGGGTCGCAGCACCCAATTCCAAATCAGAGTCCTCCTCAGTCGTTGAAGAAGAGTCTTCACCGCTTTCTTTATCCTGGACTACTTCTTTGTCGTCTTCTCCGGACCTTCCCAGTTGCTGCTTCAAGAACTCACTTCCTTTCTTAACAGGGTCAATTCTTTATTTTTTGTCATTTATTCTGAAGAGTATGACTTTGGGAACCAACCATTTGTACTGTATGTTGTTTGTCTGTAAAAACATTGCCAAATCTTTAAATTTCTTCCTCTTCTTTCTAATTTCAAATGGAATGTCTTTTAAGATTCAAATAGTATTGCCATTGATTTTCAGGGGTGTTCCTGATGATGCTTTCAGGATTTGGTCTTTCACATATCTTTTTGAGAATCTAACTACTATTTCTCCGGGCAGATTATTTTTCTTGATAAATTCAGAATAGGATCTGTAAACCACATACATCTCACTTTGAAGATATTCCGTTTTCAAATCTGCAACTGGCCCAAGTAGATCGCCCAACATTTGTTTTAGATTCTCTCCTTTTGCTCCTGAGGACCCTGAACAGGCTCCTGAGGACAGTACTGCAGCAGAAAGGCAAAGACTGGATCCTGTAGCTGAAAGCTATCTAAGTGGTGAGGAGGATAGAGCCTCCCAGGGAACACCTGCAAGGGATCAGTCTCTGCTGCAGCCCAGTAATTCATCATCAGACTCGCCTCCACCTGTAACCAGGCTCAGGAGTGTAAGAAGACAACAGCTGAGAGAGCGAAGGCAGAATGCACGCATGCGTGCCAGAAGATCTCTTAGCCCTGATTACTGACAGGATCCTGTCCTCACTCCTGGCTAGCTAATGAGTTGATTAGCTAGCACTGTATATATGCAAGTCTGTTGCCAGCAGTCATTTGTGCTGGCAACGTCGTTTGTTCAGGACCTGAATCCTTGCATCTCTGCTCCAGACCTTGTGGAATTCTTCTCGGCTTGATCCTTGGCTTTTGACCTTCGGCTTTGTTGACCCTGCGTTCATCTCTGACTCCTCTGGTATTGTTGTGATTTATGGACTTGAAACTTTGGTATGTCTGACCCTGCTTTTGGACTGTGATTTAAACCTGCTTGAACCTTGCTACCTGGTTTGCCCGGCTTGACCTCGGACTGTTCCTGGACTTTTGCTTGCTTGTGTCACGCCCCCTGGTCCTGCCGTGACAGGAATCTCAGGATGATGCTTGCTTTTTCCATTTGTAGCTGTAAAAGCTGAGATTCATCAATAATTCTTTTCTTTTCCAACACCTGTACCCTCTTTTTCACCTTTTTAGATTTGGCATGAACTTCTTTCAGTGTCTCTGCTGTTTGCTCTGTTAACTTCTTAGTTTTATTCAATTCCATCTGTTGAACAGCAAAATTCTGGTTCAAAGTAGTCAATTGCTGGTTGATGTTTGTCATCTGGTCCAGCAGAGGGCACAAAGATTCAGCTAATAGCTGTGAAAGCTCATTGGTAGCTTCCAGTTGCAGGCTTCTACTTCCAGATGGAGGCTTGAGCTGCGATGGTTTCTCTTTCTCGCCTCTCCGCCCCGCCATTTTTGAGGATTGTTTACTTTTAGTAAAGTTTGCCAAAGTCTCTGTTATTCACCACAATGCTTAACTGCGCTCTTGTGTGCTTCTTAAATCAGTTCTTATAGCTTTTCTGTCTGGCTCCCTCCTTTTAAAATGATTTGCTTAGATTTCGCATCTGGGAGTCTTCTCCCCCACTCGCTTAGATCGAAGGGGCTTTCTGGCCGGAACTCGGTATGCTGCTTTCAACATGACTCACAGTTCATGGTTGGTCCTAAGACCCACCAAAGGTACGTGCAAAATGCCCGATCTTCACACACTTGCCTCGGTCAGCAATTCTTAATCCATATGGTCGCACAGCAGCAGGACCTTCGGGGCGGAGGGAAGCCTCCATTCCCCGGCATTGAGCCGGAAAAGAGGCAATCCCTCAAAAGTCCCATGGCGAGGAGTCCAAACGCAAGGACTCTGGGGGGGGTAGCGGACAATTGCACCCCCTCCTAACTGCTGGCATACGGATTGCAACTCTGGGAGCTCTCCAGGATTGTGTCCACCATCGTGCCGCTGAAAACCGGAAATCTCCCAGGAACAAGGTTCTGGATGGGTGTTACCTGCAGATACAATAAAGCATTCATTCTCACCAGCTGATATGTTGTTTCCAAGCCCAATTAAAGTAGAAATTTTAAAGGTGTGCCTCTTCCCATATTTTTCAGCTCATCCATTATGCTGTATTGAAGGGGACCTACAAAAGAGCTTCTCATGTGATAACATATGTATAAGGGTGACCAAATCTCACTCCTTGTCTGTGGGGAATATTTCTCCATGGAAACACATCTGGATGATTCTGTTATGAGCTTTAGGATATCATTTAAAACTTTAGTTTTGTTTTTTAAATCTTTCAGGATTAATTTTTGAATTTGTTTCCATTCTTTTATTTTAATTAGATAGATAATAGACATTGAGTTTATATTGTTTTAACTTTATTAGATTTTGTTTGTAAGCAGCTGTGAGAATATTTATGCTTATACTGAGATAGCAATAATCTAATGAGAGAAGAAAAAGGAACACAAATATTATAGCATTAAAACAATTATAATAGATCTTCTCTTAAACATACAACTGACATGACTTACATTTATTAGGAAAAGCACAAAGTATTTGCAAGTGGCTTTAGCAAGTGAAAAGTCTTAGCTTTGAGACTTCCGGTCGATGGTGATGCGTCCGCGGACCTATTCCCCAGACCTCCCGGGATAGGTTTGCGCTCCAGCCGGGGGAAGGGGCCACACAGGATCGTGGACCCCCCCCCGGGGCTCGGGGAAGAGTCCAGGGCCAGGGAACTTTAAGGAGGCGGCCTCTTCAAGGGCGGAATGCCCAAGAATTGAGGCGCCTCTTTGTTCCAGTGGTTCCCTCGGAGGTGAGGCTGTACGGCACTAGCTACACTGGCCGGGTCAAGCAAAGAAGATCCAGCGATTTAAATGAGTCGGAAAACGAGGTCGGAAGACCTGCAATGAACGTGACTCATTTCATTGCGATTTTAAACTAAAGAAGCTCACCAAAACCCAAATGCTAAACAGAAGAGGCGAAGGGTGGGGAAGACACCTTCCACACGACGCCCAAAAGCACGAACTGTGAGAAAAGCGAAAGGGGGGGAGCAGAAGAAAACGTATCGAGACCTGTCTAGAGGCACTTACCCGATGGGCATTTAACGTCTGGGCACATATTCAGAGACTTTCTTGTAATCCCAAAAAGTAAACAATCGGACAAGATGGCGGGGAAGAAGGACAAAGACAGACTCTTTAAAAAAAAGGTATCAGAGAGTCCCTGAACGGAAGTGGCTAGCGATACAGCTAAGGCTGTAGCTGAGTGCATGCACCCTCTGCTGGAACAGCTAAATACTTTTAAAGAACAGATGGCAAAAGTGACAGAAGACATCACTGCAACTCAAACGCAGATAGGAGATATGCTACAAGTTATGAAACAGGATGCTGAAAAAATAAAGGAGGTGACTGCAACCACAAAAAAAGTTAAAAAGAAGGTGGAAAAGCTGGAAGAAAAGACATCATCCTTGGAAGACCAGATGCTGCAAGTACAAATGGATAAGGCCAACTTGGTTCTTCACTTCCAGGGCCTACCAGAAGAACAGGGGGAGAATCTTAAAGAATTGATGTGTGAACTGCTAGCCCCAGTGACAGAAATGAGACCAGAGCTACTGTTAAACGAAATGGATGTGGTCTATAGATCATATTCTGGCTACATAAAAAAGAATAATCTGCCTGGGGAAATTGTTGTAAGATTCTCTAAGAGACATGTGAGAGATGCAATCCTGAAAGTGGTGTCTGGAACTCCCTTGAAAGTGGGAGAAAGTGTAATAAGAACGCTTAAGGATATTCCATTTGAAGTGAGACAATGTAGAAAGAAATACAAGGAACTGGTGCTTTTTCTTCAGATCAATCAAATTGGATATAAATGGCTGTATCCGGAAAGAGTCACCTTCAAGATGAAAGATAAAAAAGAAAAGATTGACTCTGCCTTAAAAGCTAAAGAATTTTTGAAGATTCAGCTGGGGACAACAGAGGAGGAACAAAAAGAAGAGGACAGCAAGTCTAGTGGCGAGCTGGACTCTGAATCTTCTGGGGAGGACTCACTGGATAAAAAGGGGGTGGCTGCCTCAAAGAGTCCTTACAAGCTTCGGAAAAGGTGTGGAAGAGAGAAGTAAAGGCTGAGGGACTCTGAATTGTGCCTGAGAAGATGAGGAGGAGAAACGGCTGGGGAGGGTTCTTGTGGCTAGACAGGGAGGGGAGGAAAATTGAGAAAAGAAAAGATATTGTTAACGAATGACTCAGTGTGTTCAATGATAAATAGAGAAGATGGCTAAATGTAACTTAGCTAATGAAGATCTTCTTTCTTGGGGTTTTAGTTAGTTGTGGGTTTCTTTTCTTTATCCCGTATATGTAGTTCCCTTCCCTGTTTTTCTGTAATAGTTTTTGTAGTTTATTAAAAAAAATTAAAAAATCCCCCTTTGGGGGCTTCAAAAAGAAAGAAAGAAAAGGAAAGTCTTAGCTTTGACAAAGAAGTCATTGTAGAAAACACCATATGCATTAAAATGGCATTTATGTTTCTGATTGCTTGTGTGGGAGTATGAGGTTAATGAAAGAAGTTACAAGATCACATTTGTAAGAAATCTTACAGTTGGTAGGAGTAATGTTCAGCTACCTGGTGTCATTAATATTCTTTACAAACAGTCAGTAGACTATAAGGTCTGACATGTTATTTATTTGATAAAGTGTTGTATTCCAAAGCTCCATATTTTTTTGGTATTACATTTATTTTCAGACTAAATTCAATAAGCCATCCTATTTGTTAGGCAGAGCTTCACCAATTGGTTATTTCCAAAACCTTGGAGATACTTTGAATCAGATCCAGTTACGAATCAAGTAGTTCGAGGATGTGTTCATTTGCCATGCCCCTGAACTATGACACAACCTGCCCACAAAGTTCCTAAAGTAATATTCTCTCCCTCCCTTTCCTTTGGTAGTGCTTTATGTTCAAATATTTTAACTTTCTTTTCCCAGTATTTAAAATACCCAGGACTTTATCCCTGGTAAAAATTATTTTTAAAAAATCCTTTAGATATTATGCACTACGGGCTAGCCTTAATGACACAAGAACTGGAGAGGTATATTAGTCAAATCGTCCATATTTCTTGATGCACAAAGGAATATTTAGTTATTTGCTCCCTTGCTGAATTGTGCTATAATGGATTGAGCGCTGTCTTATACATGGCATGAATATGTTATAGGCAAACCATAAAAGAGCAGAAATCAAGAGACAGCAATCAGGAAAGACAAAGCTTTCTGCCTCTTCAGATACATTCAGCCCTGTGAAATTCAATGGCATTTAAACTATTTAAACAGCAGAGAATCAAGAGTATTGTTTCACAACTGGAGGTAGCTTTAGCAAGGACAAAGATTCTAAATTGCAACTCTGAAGGCACTAGCAGAATATAATGCAGCCTTCTTAGAACTGGGTTGCAAGGATTTCATTTAAAATCTGGATTTCAAAAGTCCAGCATAGGTTTTTTTCTTATAAAACTAAGAGTCAGGTAAGAGCAGGATCTAACATGCACCTTTTCTGCGTCTTGTGTGTAGTACAGTAGTAAAATTAGTTAGTATGGATTATTTCTAACCATTTATTGAATTAGAGTCAAGTCCAATAGCACCTTAGAGACCAACAAAATTTTGGGGAGTATAAGCTTTCAAGAGTCAAAGCTCCCTTTGTCAGAGCTTTGACTCTTGAAAGCTCATACCTCAAAAAATCTTGTTGGTGTCTGAGGTGCTACTATCAAGGCCTTATACTGAAGACTAACACAGCTACCTTCCTGAAACTTTTATTGAATCAAGCCTGCCCAAGTCACTGTCATGGGCTATGTGGAATATAGGTTACCATTTTCTCCCAGTTGCTGTTTCCAGACTGGAGGTGCAATGCTATGTGCACTTAACCTGTGAATAAACGTCACTGAACACAGTGTGACTTACTTCTCCATAGCGGATTGTGCTGTGTGGCTTCAAATGGAAACTCAGCATTACTTCCCACTGCTATTTCCAAACACCCATGAGTCATACCAAAATCTTTCTTCATGAACGAGCCTGGCCACATCTCTCCCGATATCCTGTATGAACTGCCAAAATATGAAGCTTGGCTTTTAAGATTCTCTGAACATCATCATAAAGCTTACAGAAGATTAATCATTCCCCTTGTTCCCTTTGCCAGAGGGCTGCATAAATTTCATTGTAAAAATAAGACCAGTTCTTGCCTGTTTGAGTGGGAGCCGGCATTTGCTCTCCCCCCCCCCTTTTGAATGGGAACAGATGGGGGAAGGCATCCAATGGGAACAGATGCCTATTGGAGTCAGTGGGCTCAGTTGGTAAGAGGGACTGGAAGGACGGCAGCCTTTCCTCTCCAACCTGCACGGTCTCTTCTCCCATCTTCCCAGCTGTCTGTAGCCTGTTTCCCCAGACCAACAGGCCTGGTGCATGAGTGGCTGCAGAGTCATGAGGGTGAATGTCAAAGGAGGACATCTTGGCCAGGTGGTGTTGAAGGGGAGCAAGGAGGCCTCCTGTGTGGTCTCCTCATCATCAGTGGTCTGCCGGCCATGTTGATTGTGGGGAGCAGGGAGAAGTAGGGGGTGTAGTTTTGTAGGGTTAGCCTGGTTGGTAGTTACATTTTACTGGGTGGTGGGTAGTGCTTTTACTACCTCGTCTGGTCACTGAGTTAGATTGTGACTAGGTGCCATGCCTCCCAAGAAAGCTACACCCCCCATGGCAGGAAAAGCATGAGTCAAGGGAAGTTCAATTGGCAAACACCCCAATATATATTGAGAAAGGGAGTGCTCAGTCGGGGCTAGGATAATACCTGAAAGTGGAAACCGATTGGTAGCCAGTACAGCATGATGGGCTAAATATGATCCAGGTGTCCCGCCCCAGATGCAGTGCACATAATGAAAACATTATGAAAGAAAATGTTTAGAATACACAGTTATTGATCCACTTAAGACCAAAAATATGTATGCAGTTTACAGAATAATGGCTGCAAGCTGCTGTCAGTTACAAGAGGTGGATCATTTTCATTCCAGTCCAAATCTGTTCAATTTTGATTCCAGTTTGGATCCATTCCAGTTCAGCTTTTGCCGTGGTTATGGGATGGAAACTGCACAGGTCACCCTCACAGATGACCTCCAGAGACACCTGGATCAAGGTGGGTCAGCCCTGCTGCTGTTGCTAGACTTAACAGTAGCATTTGACATGGTCAGTTATGATCTTATGACCCACTACCTTGCCGATGTGGGAATACGGGGGAACTGCCTTACAGTGGCTGACCTTCTTCCTTCATCATTGTGGACAAAGGGTGGCACTTGGGGAGAAGGTTTCTCTGTGGTACCCTTTGGTATGCAGTGTCCCACAGGGGATGGTTCTCTCCCCAATGTTATTCAACATCTATATGCACCCCCTTGCCTAGCTAGACTGGAGGTTTGGGCTATGTTGTCACCAGTATGCTGATGACACCCAGCTGTATCTGTTGATGGACGGCCATCCGGACTCTGCCCCAGTATTTTAGTCGGGGCAATGGAGGCTGTGGCTGGCTGGCTGTGGCGGAGTCAACTGAAACTAAATCCATCTAAGATGGAGGTCCTGTGCCTGAGCTATAGGGAGGCATGAGCAGGAATCCAGCTCCCACCCTTGGTGGGGTGCCCTTGATTCCAACGCTGATGTTGAGGAGTCTGGGCGTGATCTTGGTTGCCTCAGTTTTGATGGAAGCCCAAGTCACGAATGCTGCAAGATCACCTTTTTACCATTGTTGGCTGGTCAAGCAACTAGTTCCCTACCTCTTCCGCCATGACTTCGCCCCAGTGATCTATGCAATGGTCACCTCCAGGTTAGACTATTGTAACTTGCTCTATGCAGGGCTGCCCTGGAATCTGACCCGGAAACTTTAGCTGGTTCAAAATGCAGTGGCACGTCTCCTGACAGGGACACCATTGAGAGCTCATATAAAACCAGTGCTCTGCCAGCTACATTGGCTGCCAGTTGAGTACAGGATCAAGTTCAATGTTATGGTACTAACCTTTAAAGCTCTACGTGGTCTGGGATCAACATATCCGCAGGACTGTCTCTCCTGATATGTTCCCAGAAGAGTGTTATGCTCCTTGGAACAACATCTCCTGGCAATCCCTGGCCCAAAAGATATCCGTTTAGCCTCAACTAGGGCGACAGCTTTTCTGGCTCTGGCCTGGCAAAACATGCTCCCAAGTGAAATCAGAGCCCTGTGGGATTTATTAAAGTTCTGCAGGGCCTGTAAAACAGAGTTGTTCTGCCAGGCCTTTGGTTGAGGTAGTGGGTGTCCAAATTGCAGTGGCCTCCCCTGCTCTATCCTGCTCCACCTGGTCCCATCCATTTTCAACTGTGCTATCGATGGTGGTTATATATACTTGACCGACATTCTGGTCCATCTTGGGCACACATGCAGGATTCATGTAAGAGATCCTGTCAAATTGTAATTGCCATCTTGTGGGTTGTGTTATTGGGGTTTGTTGGTTTTAGTTATAAGTATACTATGATGGTTTAACTGTTTTATTTTGTTGAAACCCACCCTGAGCCCGCTTGCAGGAGAGGGCGGGATAGAAACACAATCAATCGATCAGTCAATCAATGTCCCTCAATTATAACTGCTTGGAGATAAGTAAAATAGGAACCAAATGATTAATCAAAATCATTCCAGCATAATAAACTTGATTTGTCTGAAAGGAGCCATTCCTGTTTTACTTTGCTACCACAGTCTGGCATGGATACATTTTTGTAAATGTTCAAAGATAGTTAAAGAAATGACAGTGCATAATAATCCGAATACAGTTGTACTTCTGAGATAGTTAAAATCAGTGTATCTCGTCCATTTTTTGCATCCCTCCATTCTTTCTCTCAACCCAGTCTGAGCTCAGATAGAGAACCAGAAACATCCCTTTGTTTGTTAAATGTTCTTTCTGAAATCCAGATATCACTGTTGATGATGGAAGTTCTTGTCTGTTGTAGGTCTGTTGTAGATCTGCAGTATCTGATTTGTCCTATCCTGTCACCTCTCCTCAGGTGCCACCAATGAGAACAGGGAAGGGATGGGTAAATGGCTGGTCTTCCCCATCAGTGGCTGCTCGCTCTCCTGAGTGGTGACGTGGCTCCTCCCCCTCACTGTCTCCTGTCTAGTGTGGCTGAAAGGGAAGAGGGCAGACGCCACCACTGAAAAGGCTCACTTCCTGAGAGAAACCTGCCTCAGTTTCAAAACAGGATACTGTCAGCGTATTGGAAACGCAAATAATGACTCAATCCAGAGTTGGCTAGTGCTGAACTATTTACAGTGGTTTATTTACAGCAATATATACATACAGTCCATATAGCACTTGCAGTATCCAATTCTCCAGGCAAACTGACAAAGTGCTTCGCATATAATCCAATTCACAAGAGTGATGAAGAACACACAGACTGTACTGAATATATACGTCTCAGCACCAATCAGATTGAAGTGCTGACTCATGGTGACAGTAGTCAGGATGATGTAACCTATGCTCTGGTGACTGGTCACATGACACTTCATCTGTCACCACAGATCAAAATGATCTAATAGACTACCTTTACCTTGGCTGTCATCTTGCTTGCTATACATCATAGTATGCCGTCAGATACATACAGAAGGGTGTATGATAATGTTCTTAACTGATGGGCAGGTTCATGTGGGAGAAGGCAGCAATCCTTTAGATGCTAAGGATCCATGGTAAAACCAGTATTTTTGCTTTGCACCTAGAAATAAGCTGGATGAACAAAAATATAGTGTGACTTTGTTAGTCAAGTGGAAGGAGAAAATATTTGAAAGAGAGAGATATGTAAGAAAATTGGTTCATTTAGAATACATTAGAAAAATCAGTTTCAAGTATAATCCTTGGACATTAATTTTACATTTGGTAAATCATCTTTTTGTATTATAGAATTATACTATAGGTCTTATTATGGATTATACTGTATCACTGCGTTTGTTGTAAAATAAAACCTAATAAAATCTTAAAAGAGAGATGATTTGAAGAGATACCAGCCTATTCAGTGTTCTTGTCAATTCATTTTCAGTGGTAAAAACTCAGGTCCATGTAAGGTTGCTTGTTAAGTGAAACACAGAGATGAGCTCTTGGGAACCATGCCATTCCTTCAGATGTGTGAACTGTGGTGTCATAAGGAAATGGCAGGTGTTCATTTCAAAGAGAAGACACTTCTGGAACCAAAGTCAAAATTCTATGTTTAAAATGTTCTGATTTGTTCACAACTAGAGTGATGCATGTTGTCATAAGAAAAGATGTTCAGGTATCTAGACCAAGAGATAAAACAATGTACAATTTGCTGTGAAGTAAAGATCAAAGGACTACTACACATTGTAGCTCAGAAGCAGGGGACCTCCAAGGACTTGCAGGGCATATCTTATTTTCCTTTCCCCCACTATTTCCTCTTTCTCTTTCCTGAAAGTCTCCATAGCATCTCCCTGTTTTCTACTTCCTTCTCTCCTTTCCATCCATCAGCAAACCTACCTTTATCTGCCCCCCCCCCTTCAGCTTTCCCTTCTTCCTTTCCCCGGCAGCCTCTTTCCTTATATGGCCATCCTGAAACTATTTATGTGCTCCTGTCAGCACCCATATCCTCAATTTTCCCTGTTTCCTTCTTTCCTTTCTACCCACCAACCCACCCACCCATATTTTATCTGCCCCCATCTTCAGCTATATTTATTTAATTCATTTATACCCCACTTTTCTCCCCAGTGGGGACTCAAAACAGCATATATAATTTTCGATTCTTCCATTTATATTCTCACAACAACCCTGTGATGCACATTAAGATGAGACTGTGTGACTGGCCCCAAGGTCACCCAGTGACATTTTATAGCAGAGTAGGGATTGATGCTGTGGGTCTCCCAGATCCTAGTCTGAAGCTCTAACCACTATACCATACTGGCTTTCATGGGGTGATTGATGTTGAACAGTGACTAGCAGTGGTAGCAAGATGCCCAGTGGTTGCTGGTGGGTGT
The DNA here is from genome assembly GCF_001447785.1 of Gekko japonicus. Taxonomy (NCBI): domain Eukaryota; kingdom Metazoa; phylum Chordata; class Lepidosauria; order Squamata; family Gekkonidae; genus Gekko; species Gekko japonicus. The sequence goes on along the minus strand of NW_015169225.1, from coordinate 291,184 downwards.
GGCCCAGATGACTAATCTCTGACAAGGAAAAGAACCTGCTCCCTTCCTCTGTTTTTTTACTGACAGAAACCAAGGCTTGAAGGCTGGCAATACAGTTGTGGCTGAGTAGCAACTGAGAAGGCATTCACTGCTTAGAATTACAAGCACGATCTCTATTTGGGGGGGTTAATCCCCCATCTTTTAATTTCAGGTTTTTCTGCAAACTTGAGCTTTTTTAGATTTGTAGAAAGATCTGTCTTGTCTGTTCATGGCTCCAGTCTCTGGATATAAGTATCCACAGATTCAGCCACACTGAAAAATAGGTATATTGATACAGAAAGGCCAAATGTGTTCTGGTTATGCTGGATGGTGGCACAATGTGATGATCAACCCAGACTTGTTTACATCATTGCATTGAAGAAACTTGGACATTGCCCCACCCCACCCCTTGAATGAAAACGTGACACCATTGTTGGGTTAAATTGCAGCCGATCTGCAATTTAATTAACTCTTAATGCATGGGTCTCTGCAGGCTTGCAGCACAAGCCACCTAAATGGGCAAAAACATCACCAGTGCCATTACTACACCTTGAAACAGACAGATCTGAAACATTTAAAGACATATTTGTACCATATGGAGACACTGATTAATAATCTTGAAGAGGATAATAGTTCATTACAAAAGACAAAAGTTAAAGGTAAGAGGTCCATGTGTTGGTTTCTGTTTACTATTATACCATACTCGCTACAAATGGCAAATCAAAACTTGAATTCTTTTTCTTCTTTCTGATTTCATCACAGGCTGGTAAGGGGGACATTGAGTCCCTCTTGGTCAGCATTATTTCTGTAAGCCACAGGTGTTACCAGAGGCATCCATTTTGGACTATGTTATGAATTATGCTTATGAACATAAGCTTGACACAGAGCGGGCTAGTGAAGAGACTGTGGAGCACAGGGTTCAACCAGGGGACAAGCAAAGACAATGCCAGCTGCATAGGATGATTATCACCTAGCCAGCAAGTTCTCCGGAGTCGTTAAGCTCTTTATGTATGCAAACATTAAGGTTGATCACCACCCCGAAGCTCATCAAGCCTAGCCCAGACTGAATGTCTCCACCTGACAAGCTTAACAATAGAAGTCCTCCCGTGCCAGACCAACAATAGAAGTCCATTACACATAGCAACAGCCACGTCAGCGCTACTGGTGACCTGGCACGTACCTCCTGCCTCCGCCCAGACACCTCCCATCAAGTTAATCAACAGATTGGAAATTGACCCAATAGCCAATCCCTGACCCTTGGGGTAGAGCCACCTGGTAAGCCGCCAGAGCCCACCCCCTTTTGCTCGCAAGCAGCTTTAAAACTTTCTCCCCCTCACCCCCTTCTCCTACCCCTATATGTCTGTTTCCCCCCCCTCAAGTATACGCTTTCTACCCCATTCCACCTCTTGCTGGAAGGTTTAGGAGCTACGCATACAACAAAGGTAAATATATCTCATCAAGAAACCAACGATTTTCCTGCTAAAGCAACCATGCCATAAACTGATCTAACTTGTTTTCTTAGTCCTTGTATGCCTGTGTGCTTTTTATTATTATTCTTGTGTGCTTGAACAACATATTCAGTAAAGAAAGATTTGTTTTAACTTCTGCCTCGTCTCTTCATTAAAACGTAACGGCTTAGCCCATCCTGCGTATACACTTGATCTGAATCCCGATTATTAAACTGTTCCAATTGTCTCTCCTAAAGAGCAATTCAGCTAACACAGGTATTCACATTTTGTGATCATTAGTATTTAAAGTTACTCCAGTAGATTAAGTTTCAAATACCACTTTGCACCACCACATACGTTTCAACCTCTTTGCTGCATCTTCTTGGCCACTATTCCTAAGTGCGTCTTGGTGGCCCTCATGGTTAATAACTCATAAGGACAAATGAGAAAAACCATGCCTGTAACTTTTGGGTTTAGGACTTGCCAGTCTAATTAGAGAGAGAGAGAGAAGAAGAGATTGGATTTATACCCCGCCCTTCACTTGGAGTCTCAGAGCGGCTTACAAACTCCTTTCCCTTCCCCTCCCCACAACAGACACCCTGTGAGGTGGGTGGGGCTGAGAGAACTCTGACACAAACTGCTCTTTTTCAAGGACAGCTGTGCCAGAGCTTGTGACTGACCCAAGGTCACATCAGCAGGTGCAAGTGGAGGAGTGGGGAATCAAACCCGGATCTCCCAGATTAGAGTCCGCGCACTTAACCAATACACCAAAAATTAGTATAAAAGGTGAATCATTTGATGGTGAAAACTTCAAATATCCCAAAAGTGGTTACCTGCTAATAGGTTTTTAATCCAATTTATCTTCCATGTATAGAAACTAAAGGGAGCATCCACTGCTGAATCTGCTAACTCATTGATCTGGCTAGATTTACTTGGCACCCTTTGCTAAAAAGCAAAGTGGTTTTGTTTTGTTTGCCCCCCAAGCCGGAATAATGAGGCAGACACAAAATGTTGGGTTTAACTATATGGCCACTTTATTAACTGACAACTTTAGCTGGAACCAAAGGCAAGGGCATCACAGCATGTGGTATGGTCAAGGGCAGAGGTCGAGGACCCCTCCCTTACCTCTTCAATAGGGCGAGCCACCCTGCCCTGGGCGAGAGCCCACTGCAGGGGCTCCCACCCAGCCAGCTAGCCATTGTAGGACAACCCTGTAGCCCCATCCCTCAAGCTGCAAGGTTCAAAGAGAGGACCTAAACAGGGCCGTCCTGAAGGCAGTCTGTTTTCCCCACCCCATGCCACAAGGCACAAAGACTGTACTCACAGGTCCCCTTCAACCCCAAATGAGGGGTGTCAGCTGGTGCTCACCGGACCGCAATCTGTATACCACGTAGCAACCCACTATTGCTGAGGCCAAGCCTCTGCTTAGGCCTCTGAGCCCCACCAGGAGGCCCAAGGCCCTTCAAAGCCCTTGCCATAGGTTATCCAGAAATATGTCCATGGCCGATTCTGAAAGGTGTATACAATCCTAATGGTCAAGCTCAGCCTGCCCAGCATGAAGCTCGGCTGTGGCAAAAAGACACCCAAATCACCTTCAGAACTCGCTGCAGAACTCTATTCATCCTTCGGCGAGCCTTTGATGGCAAGCAGACTTCCAACCCCCCGCCAACCCAGCGGGGCATTATAGCCACCCAGATCAGCAAAGTCAGCCTTCCGCCTGTGAATAAACTGGAAATCAGCCTGGGCCTGACAGCTCAACGCCTTGTCCTTGATCAGGCCTAAATTGTTGCCTCCTGAATGAGCAACCAGCACCTGAGGCTGAGGCCCGACCATCCCCTTGCACAACAACTGCAACATGTCCAGCCACGTAGGCCCCGGCACCCCTGCCAGTCCACCATGGTCCACCGGCTAAGGCCCAGCTGAGGCCAACCGGCATCCTCTTGGTGTGACAAACCACCCGAACAAGACTGTGCGTTCATCCACTGTTGCCGGCAAAGCAAACCTGTAATGAAAAACAGTGAGCACGGGAACAAGTTCACCCCCCACGCACAAGGCAACCCCCGCATCCCTTCAGTGCCCGCCAGAGCCGCACATAGGACCATATGCTAGGAACACCACTCCCTAACTGCTGAGTATCTTGCACCATGTATTCCATGGCCACTGCTGAAGCAACTCCAATGCGGAAGGAGTGGGCATAAGAACGCCTGTCTGCCAGCCCCGGCTTCATCAATGCCCTATTGGTGACTGCCCAAAACTGGTGTTTCGTTAAGGGAGTGCCGTCCTGGCACTGAAAAAAGCAAGCCAGCCCCCATACACCTGACCACCCTGTAGACTGCCAAGGCTGCACAGAGCACAACTACTTTTCTTTCTTTTAATCATCCAATTTTTCTGCAGTCCCTTCATATTGAGTGTGCATGCTCCATGTGAATGCTGCACAGTCTCAGAGTGCAGACCGCATTCCCCATATAGCCTATGCCATCTTACAGGATGAGCAGATTTTTAAGTTGTTACATACATCCTGGAGGGCATTTTTAAGGATGGTGCATGGGTCGGGCCCTCTAACGGCTCCCTGCGCCAACGGCGCCCATGGATTGTCACCTCCTGTCTCCATGTCTCTAGCTTGCCTAACTCTCCCCTGGGTCTGAGCATGGTGGAAGGTTCTTACTCATCACTTGCCAAAACAAGGTAACAGTGTCCCTGCACAAGTTTTCTGAAAATCTATGCATGGTTTCTGCAAGGTTGCTGAAATCTAGCTACCTCCACAACTTGGCAGTGGTAGGGCCTGGTTACCCTGCCCGCTGATTTTATATTTATTTATTTATATCTATGGCAGTGGTGATGACTAGCTACCCTGCCCACTGGTCTACCAACCCGATCAACAGTTGGGACCAGCCTCCCCACCATCTGTTCCACTCCTTCAGCAGTTGGGCAGACTACCCTTCCTGCTGTTCACCTTTTAGCATTTGGGACTGACTACCCACACTGCTGTCCTTTCACTGGGGGTATTGGACACCACCAAGGTTCCCTACACGCAGCACTCTCTCTCAGAATTTTTCCAGAGGCATCGTCTAGCCCCCATGGAAAACTATGCATACCTCAGGGAACATGGGGAAACTGTAAAATGAAAAAGAGAAAGTGGATCCCCCAATAGCATTATCCAAGCACGCAAAATCTCACCCATCCCTAGCAAGGCTCTGCCAGGGACCTTTCGCTACATCAGGAAATCCGGGTCATGCAAACCGCCTTGCAGTTCCAGAATTACAGGATAACTGCCCGCGCACCTTAAAGACAAAAGACCAGCCAGTTGGGCAGCAGAAAATGCCTAGGACAAAGGCAGAGACCTGCCCGGCCTTAATCCTTCTCTCTGATCAGAGAAGAAAAGGGGGGGGGAGGATGTCGCATGAGGTATGTCTGACCATGCAGCAGGCCTGGCCCTCGGCCTAAGCCTTCCCAGCCAAACTGTGGCTCTCCCACCTCCCAGCAACATTCACAGCTCGTGGAGATCCAGAGGCCACTATGGGGTGCTTCTCTCTTGTTATCTATAAAAGGAAATTCAGAAAGGAACAAAAACAAATGATTAATGCATACTAGCTCAAATGGCTCACTAAAACTGGTTGAGAGGAAACAAAGGAATACATCAATAAAATATATGGTACCTCATGAATGAATGAATGAAAGTTTATAAACTGACAAATTATATCAGCAGGTATGGGTAATTCATACCCGCAAGAAGGCACCAATTAGTCTCAGTCAGGCAGGGGCAGTCCCTGTCTGACACAGAACAAGACGAGTACTCGTGATGTGTAAATCTTACCCACCCACCCCCCAAGCTAATGAAAGTCCACGGAAGGCGAAAACATTCTTTGTTCCATCCTCACCCCAAGCCCATTGGTAAAGCCCATGGGGTGAGCAGATGCTTCAAATATTCGTACCCAAAAGAACAATGATATGACTGTGGGAAGTGGAAACCCATTGCACCAACATGAAGGGCAAAAGCAGGCCATGCAGCTCCATAGGTGCCAGCACCTGACACATGATGAACAGTGCTCGGACCTGTAGATATGCATAAACTTTGACAACTTGGGAAGCCCCACTAGGGACACCAATATATATATATACCCTGGAAGTCCCTTCCAACTCTACATATATATATACCGTGTTTCCCCGAAAATAAGACACTGTCTTATATTTATTTTTTTCTCAAGAAGACACACTAGGGCTTATACCACAAATGCATAGAAATCCTGCTAGGGCTTATTTTTGGGGTAGGTCTTATTTTCGGGAAAACAGGGTATACACACACACACACACACACACACACATATATATGAGAACCAAATCAAATGCAATCACAGCATATTCAAAAGGTGAATCTCTTAATGACTAGCACCTCATACTAGATCATGAAAATGCAGACACAAGCATTACTGAATCACCAAATTACCGGATTGGAATAAGATCCGCAATGGCACATTAGAGCACCATGCATTATAAAAGCCATTTGTAGGAAGAGGGGCACATTTGACCATGTCTCTCCCCCCCACCATGCATAGGCACTACACTACTATAATGTAGCTGCCACATGGCAGCCACGAATGAACAACTGAAGAAGAAAGGTGGCCAACTCAGGGTATGAAGAAAATTAGGGTACCTGAGCTAGTAGACAAAATGGCTGCCACAGGCCAGGAAACAAAATGGCCACCCTGCCAGCCACGAAATGGCTGCCCAGCAAGCCTCAAAACAGCTGCCCAAACCGGCCCTAAAATGGCTGATGGAGTAAGGGGAACCAAAGAAGCCTAGCAGGAGTGCTTGAACAATGATGAGCTCAAGCTAGCCTGGGCCCTCCTGGACAGAGCAGACAAACCAAGGTGGCTAGTCATTGCCTGCCTCTGCATAGCAACCCTGGACCTTCTAGATGATCGCCCATCCAAGCACTAACCGGGGCCAACCCTGCCTAGCTTTCAAGATCTGACCAGATCAGGCCAGCCTGGGCTATCCATGTAAGGCCTGGCCACCCAATTGGTCAACCACCTGGTAGCCCAAGAAAATCTGAAAAATGGAAGAGAGCATAGAGAGGGAGAAGCGAGACAACTTGCCACCCAAATGCCACCCAGTGTTGGTCCATGGCCGCTGTCCCTAGGGGCAGTTAACGAAACCCCCAAATCCCAAGCACCCTTCCCCCGGTGCACTACCTGCCGCTGCCCCACTGCTCAAGGTCCTACCCTCCAGCAGCTGTTCCTAGTGAGGGCTGCACTACACACCATACACTCCAGCACCAATTGGCACACAGGCAGCTGCCCTAGGACCACAGCATGTGTGACAAACCACCAGCTGATCTCAGCCTGCCAGTGCCCCACAGCCAGCCGAAACCCGGCCCAGCTAGCTGCATGCTGCTGCCGGGGGCCCCCAAAACCTCACCGCTGGTCCTGTTGTGACCAGATGTCCGCCCGGTCTGTGAGCTCCTGTGCTGGCCTCCAACACAGCATCCATCCGGCCATGTGCTACAGTTGGGTCTGCCGCTGCTGCCAAGCCACGTGCCCGTGGCGCCCACGGATCAACACCAGATGCTGCGAGCCTCCACTCGCGCTGGATGCCGGCCCGAAGAGGAGCCTCCACCCCACGTCCCACAATGTGGGTAGGCCTTCCTCGAAGACACACTGCGGAGCTCCTCCTAAGCCAACGACTTCTTGGGACTGCTGAGGAGGAGAGGTGGGGCCAGGCTTTTATCCTTCTTGGCTATGTCCCCTCCTGATGCCTGTATGTGGTGCTTTTGGCACCCAATTCCCAGCCTGCCTCCTCTGGCTGGGAGGCAAAGGTGCCCCCCCAGCCCAACGGCTGGAATGGCCATGAACTGTGTTAGTGGAGCAAATGTTCCTGACTAATCAATCTTTATTTGTAAAGCAGTTATCTCATCTTCAAGAGCTGTGAAACAAATCATATAAGATGCATCTTGTGGGTTGCCTTAGGTAAAGGGGGGGGGGGAGAGAACAGACCTGCAGAGCCACAGCAGACCAGCATGACTTGTAACTAGGGTTGAGGAATATTTTTTTCCCCATTTCTTGTAATGTGCTTGCATGGATAGGGTCTGTTTTTATCCCTCATATTTTCTTTAGCAAGTTTTCCTTTGTTTCTTGAGCATTTTTTCTGCCATTTTTTCATTATGTCCCATTTTTAAACCATTTAAACCAGGTTGCAGTTTTAATGCTATTATTTCTATAGAATTTTGTCAACATGGCCAGAAAACGAAGAATGACCATTTCATCTGTAGTGTGAAGAAACTGCGAAAGCTGCCTGAACTTTTGATGTGAGCACAGTTAGCACAAAATTTAGGCATATCCCTTCTTGTGACCCCCCCAACTGAATGGAACATCCCACACACTGCAGCCTGCCAAGTGTTTTTCAGCCCTCCTATTTGTGCAGCCCCAGGAAGGTGGCAAAAACAGATTGATGGAGTTACTCGTGGGATGCCATTGGCAATCCGTAGATTTGTCCAACTGTATGGGTCACAAATCATGCAGGCTTATTCTGGAGGTTCCTATTTTATATTATCACCATTCCATAAAGGCTTCTATAGGAGCCCATCTAAAATGGTACTATCAGGAAGGTGAGGACATGTATGGCCTAAGAATCTGTACAGTCAGAATTGTGACTCCCATAACACAGACTCAGATGGAGAAACTGCAGCATTTGCACTCATAAATGACTGTAAGATCAGGTCACTGAGTCCTGGTGACATTTGGCAAATATAGTGCACCTATGGCTCTTGTGGGTGGCTTTGACCTTTACAAAACATCTTCAGTATTACAATATCAGCGTGAAATTGCAAGTCTGTTTCAAAGGTGATATAGTATATGAAGCCTGCCTGTTAAAGCCACCCTGTCTTAGTGACTCTGGCTTGTATCCTCAGGGTGTGTAGACCACATTATTAGGAACATCTTTCGGCATTGAACTCTCTGCAGTTGTGGGGGAAAGGAGGCTGTGGCATATTTCACTTCAACTTGACCAATTACTCTGAGAAAGTAAAGAAGAAACTCACAGCCTCATCTGAAGGGTCAGAAATGTAATTATGAATGATGTTTTGAGGGCTCCTGGGTTCCCGCTAAGGTCTGATTCAATACAGCTTTGGAAGTATTTCAGGGAAGCTTATTCCTCAGGATGGTTTATGAGCTGTACTTAAGGCTGCCTTGCTGATCAAAATAACATTTTTAAGCTAAAATATTTTTAAATGTTAAAAGCTATGGGAAAACTTGATGTTGTTAATACTCTGGTGCTATCCATGGAGTGTTCACAACACTTTATATTACTTCAATCAAATGCAATCCTGTGTGGCCATAAATCTCTCCAATATTCAATATTAATGCAAATTTTACAGTGCTTTTAAGAAATGCGTCCCACAAACTCAAGTTAGTTAGCCGGCAATCTTTTCTTGGAAAGCAGATTAGTGCTATTTACAAGAGGCTGGAATGCAGATGCTTCCAGTCTTGATGATACAAATTATCTTGCCCTGTCATTAATGCGTTGTAATCTTTAGCAGCCACAGTATCTATCAGCCAGACAGGCAAAGAGGCATCATCCACAAGTGATGTCTGGGAAACATAAATTATATTAGCTGGCGAAATATTCTAGAGAAGGAAGTAGAGTGTACTGCCAAGAATATTTTTAGACTCTCATAATATGTGTGGCAACAAAGTCTCCTATAGCCAGGATGGGGACGTTCCTCACCTTGCATAATCTGAACATTCAGAAAGATCTCCAATTGTTACTTTGCAGGCCAGGACAGATGCAAAGGGACAAAAGAGCTAGAATGAACTCAAGAGAACAAGCAGCCAGTCAAGAAGACAAAGTCACAGCAGGGAGAGACAATTGGGGCCACAATCAAGAGCCATTGAGTCGTTTGTGCTGAGGCATGATTGACAAGTATTTATAGGTAGCCAGAAATCAGCTGTGAAAGCTGCTGTACCAGCCCACCGGTGCTTAGAATGCATCATATTTTGGCTACTCTGTGCCAGAACAACTCATTCCCTTATTCTGAATGTTGACCACATGATGCCCCTTGCCAGGTGGATTCCCAAATTTCAGACTGATGGTACAAATTGCTTAAATGTACAATGCCTTGACCTGGATGGCCCAGGCTAGCCTGACCTCATCAGATCTCGGAAGCTAAGCAGGGTTGGCTTCCTCACCTCATACAGTTGAGCTGAGCATGTGATGGGAGCTTGAACAAGACTGGGACAAACAGAAACTGGCCTTGTACTTAGTGATTACCTGGCCTGGCCTTCATTCTCAAAGCTTTAGATCCAAAATGAGAGGAGGGAGGGGAAGCAGCCATACAGCACACAGCATTGCTTCTTTCCTGGGAGAAATCAGCCCTGGTATAAAGTCCTGTGATATGTTCAGCAAGTGTACCATATCCTATTGACATTCATGTGGCTATGCCTCTGTCAGCTGTTCAGCTGTTTCTTGAATGATCCACCTTGGGAAACTGCAGAATGAAGTCTTAATCAGCCTGACATCCATGTGGCAGCCATTCCAAGCATGCTTTGAAGTTGTACAGCTCTTCTGTTGCAGTTCAGGAATGCAAAGAAAGTTAAAACAAAGGTCAGGGTCCATCAGGGGATGCTTGTGGGCAAACTACCCAACAAGAACTCTTCCTCTCCTTAAGTATCTGCAGTCCAGCTTGCAGTTCTCTATTTTAATGTCAGCCCTCATGAATCATCACTCCAAAAAAGTTGGCTGATTTAAGCCTTTTGATTCTCAAGCTAGGGATACAACAATGTTTCACATGTGTGGCAATTAGAGAAGATGCACAAGTCCAAATTGCCAAAGAAATTCAGTTCACTAAACCCTAAATGACTGACGGCATGCAACAGTTCTGAATGCCAAATGAGGCTAATTACAGGACTCGGCTGGTCTCCGGCGAATGAAGTTGGCTTTCCAGCTGCCAGATGGAGTGAGTCAGAATAATCTATAGCAGCCAATTATGAATGGGGGAAATCTCAAAATGGTCAGTTAAAATGTAAAATACCAAATACCATGCAGCACCAATATCACATATAGTACATTACATGGATTATCATCCCTGATGACTCTTTTTAAACCCCAGAAACTACTTTCACTGTCATTAGCTCTATTTTTGTGTGTGTGTTAAGATCCTGGTTAAAATGATCTAATGATACTGCACATTCCAGTTCACTTTCTGCTTTGCTGATTGCCTGATTAAACAATTAACACTGCTCTTTTCCTTTTGTTCCTATTGTGACTGCAATGGAAATTGAGTTCTACTTCATTGGATGTGCTGCAGCAGCTCTGAGATGGCCACTGTACAGCCATGCTCAAGGGCCATGACAGCAATCCAAACATCTTGAGCAAACGCACCTTTGGTCCAGCTAAGAGAAACCACTCTGAACACAGAAATAACATTGTTGACTAGAAGCAGATATAATTACGGTCTGGGATAGATATAATAGCACGAGATATGCAGGCAATAAAAAGTGACATGATGCTAAAAACCGGCACATTTCAGGAAGACTGGAGGACATGTGTTCATTGTAGAAGTAGGTAAAATTCCTCTCTCTGATTTTTTCGTCCTCAGTTGGCATGTGAATGGTAGTCTCAAACAAAACCAGATAGTGTGGGCAAACCCTGCTACCACGATACCTCACTGGGCTTGATTGATTTCAACATTTTTCTCCCAGCCTGGCTGACTTCAGGTATGGCAGCATGGCTGGGAGAAAAATGCTTCAAGAACCAAGTACATGTTTTCTTTGGGGGGGGGATATTATTAAAGTTTAAAAATGCTTAAATTATAAAATAAAAATGAACCAAGTACACAAGCTTTGGTCTTGCTTAGAACTAGATCCGTGTCCATTTCTTTAAATATCAAGGGTGAGTCTTTTTAAAGGGTTAATAGCTGCATGGGACAGAGGTAAAGTGACTGCTCAGCAATTTCTCATCCATTCAGGACACCGATCATGAATCAGCAGTTAGTGGAAACACTGCACACAGAAAGACCAGTTGAGATGATCCTGCGCAGCTGGAACACTGACAACTCATCTGGATGGGAAACATTCCTTATTAATCACATATCTCCTGAATCACTCACTCTTCTTCCCCCTCATTATTAAGTCACTCTCTCTTCATCTGCTTCATGTGTCATGAAACTGAAAGTGGATTATTGAGGCATTTAAAGAATGGGGTCATCAGAGAGAATGCAGGAAACAGTAGGCACCCCCCAATATACCTGGATCCAGCTCTGCTGAGAATTCCCCGGTCAAGACTTCTTGCATTGAAATGTGTCATTTTATTATTGATTATTTATTTGTATTTATTTACAACATTTGTATCCCACCTTTCTACCCTTGTAGGAGCTACCAAGGCAGCTAACAATTTAAAACATACATGATAAAATCACATTAAGAAACCATTAAAATCAATCCCCCCCCAGTATACATCATTAAAAAACAGAGTTTAAAATGCACACAAAACATGTATGAACATGGGTTCATACAACGGGGTGTCCTTTTGGCGTGAGGACCTCCTAGTCGAAGCAGAGCTGCAGGTTGCATCTGATGCTGCAGGTTCCTCCGGTTTTGGAGTATATTTCCGGGGGCACTGGTGTGCTGGGGACTGGCCTGAGGAATGGTTTCAGGCAGGGTGGGTCAAAGACCTTACCTTCCTGGAATTTTTTCCAGTTGTCGCAGCAGTGTGGATATGGGCGTGGGAGTTCGCCAACCACACCGTCCACTTCTGGTGTGAAAACATGTCCACAGTACACGTAATTAACTCCTTGATGTCCAAGTCCCCCATGGTCATGGCTTTGGTTAGGGCCTTTACTCTGCAGTGTTTACACAACAATATCATGTTCAAGGCTAGGCATGTGCCGGGAGTTAATAACGGGGTCGCTGATGCTCTCTCTCGAAAACAGATGGAGAGATTCCGTCAGCTGGCGCCAGAAGCCGACCAGTTCCCAGTGCGTATGACAGCTGAGGTGTGGCAGATTGGCGGGCTGAGGCCGATAGGTCTGGCTCTTGCCCCTTCCACATGCAGAGCTTATTTGAGGACGGGTAAGAAGTTCCTGTCCTTCAGGGAGGAAGCTGGACTGTGGCCCATACCTGTTCCTCATTTAATGCATTTCTGTATTAAATTAAGAGGTGAAGGCCTGTCAGCTCATTCCATCAGGGCCAAATTGTCTGCGCTGGCCTATGCCAGCAAGGCTTCTGGGCATGTAGACAATACGGGCAATTTCTGTATCCAGAAGATGCTCGAGGGCTGGTCCAGGGAGAGCAGCAGGGTAGCTGACACTAGAGAATCTTTGACCCCTGCGATATTGAAGGGGCTCAGGAATCAGTGGCAGACATTGAGCGCAGATGGCTATGAAGCTGCCCTGTTTCACGTTGCATCACTGGTTGCCTTTTTTGGGGCACTGCGGATCAGCGAGCTGGTGGCTGGCTCACTGCAGGATGTATCAGGCCTAGCTCTTGAACAGCGGGACGTTTCCCTTTCATACTCCAAAGTGGGAATTAGGCTATGCTGGTCAAAGACTGACCAGTATGGCAAGGGGAAGGTTATTGAGCTCAACCAATGCTCAGAAGTTGACTTATGCCCAGTTGAGGCTTTGAGCCATTACTTGGCCTTGAGAGGAGAGGGCCGGGGTTACCTATTCCGACACAGGGATGGCACTCCCCTCACCAAATTTCAATTTTGGAGCCTCACTCAGAAGGCATTAGCCCGCTTGGGGTTGGGTGGGGTTCGCTTTGGAATTCACTCTTTCTGGATAGGGGCCGCATTAGCGGTGGCGGCCACGGGGTATACGGGCAGCGAGATTCAGCAGATAGGTCACTGGAAGTCACGCCTCTACAAGGGTTATGTCCGGTAGTGCGTTGTTTAAATATCCCATAAGGTGGGCTGATTTATTAATAATGTTCTTTTACAGATGCTACAGGCCATGGAACGAGATGAAGGGTTACCATCTGCGGCCACAGCATGGTCTTCTGGGCAGCTCATCGGGCCAGAAGGATATCCAGCGGCTCTCAGCTTGGCCTTAGTGCATGGGCAGAAGAGGAATGGCTGGGAAGGAGGGGCATGTAGTGGCCCGTGCTCCTTCCCCCGCTGTTCGACGAGAGGATGGGGCCTCTTCCTCACGTCCTGGTAATACACTTGGGGGGCAATGATCTGGGTCTATTAAAAGGCAAGGCCCTTGTGTTGCAGGCCGAGGCAGACCTTGCGAGGATAAGAGCAAGGTGGCCCAGTATGAAGATAGTATGGTCAGCCATACTGCCCTGCCAGGTGTGGCAAAACTTGGAGGACCCCAGGTGTATTGAGTGCACCAGACGCAAAGTTAACAGGCAGCTGAGAAAGGCCATGGATGCTAGGTTGGGTATATTTCTGCAGCACCCCGATATACGGGTTGTTTTCCCGGAACTGTATAGAGACGAGGTGCATTTGTTTGACAAGGGCAATGGGATATTTTTACAGGACTTGCAGCAAGGGATTAGGTCAGCATTAAGATGCTGAGTGGGGAACAAAGGCCAAAGCAGAGGCTTGACCTTGGCTGTGGCAGGTTTGTGCAAGCAAAACAGAACTGGTGAGCACATTACGGCATATCCCATTAGGTAACAGGGGGTCATCAGGAACTGCCTTTGGATTTCAGGGTCCAGGGTGGGGAATGGTGATCACCTCCACTGGGAACCTTTTAGGGCAGGATCCTCCCTGTAGATTGGAAGGCTTTAGGGGTAGGCGCTCCTAGAGGGCAACCAGTTTGCTGGGCTGCTGGTCATGAGCCAGAGAGTTGGCTCACGATCAGAGCTGGGTGACCCGCCCTTCAAGGGCAAGGGGGTTGGTCAAGGAGTGATGCCTGCCTTGCCTGTTCCATGCTTGCTTGGTTGTTATTGCTGCCATGTTCTGTTAAATAGTTAATAAAGTGGCCCTTGTTTTATTCCAAACCGTTGTCTGTCTCGTTATTCTGGCTGGGGGGGGGGGCAAACGGCTTCAAAACGGGTTAAAAAGGGTAATGTGAAATTCCTCTATAAGTGACATCACCTTATGCATGATAGAATACAGAGACTGCAGGATCTTTTGTTGTGTAGAATTGTCCCCAAACTGTGAAAGAAGAAAGGATGGTGAGAGGTATTGTCTTGCTGTAGCTGAAACTGCTCTTTAGGACTGAGTTGTGAGGTAATCAAGGAGAATCAGCTGGAATGTGCACCAGAGCAATGATTATTACCACCATGGGCCACTGTTTCTTCAGTCAAATTTACCTTTTTTGCTCATGGTGAAGTGGCTGTGGGAGGCTGAAGCCATAGATTTATAAGGGGCTCACAGCAGTCTCATATACTGGTCACACTAACTACAACAGTGGAGATCTTGATTCAACAGTTCAGTCTGCAATGTAGTTCATGAGATGACCTTGGAGTACACTAGAATGCACACTCTCGGCCCCATGAAAATCACACTGTTGTTTCAGGGAGAAAATGGAAGAAGGGAGGAGTTTGTACACTGGCTTGGAGAAAGGGTGGGCAAAAAATGAAACAGACACTAGTTGAAAGGCATTTCTTTGAAGAATGTGAATGGCAAACAGCACTGCTACCTGAACCTAATGTGAAATACTCATGTTACTATTCCATGGCAAAGAAAATGTTGGTGAAAGGCAGCTGGACTTAAAAAATAGGTGCAGTCAAAGTTACCACAAGAATCAGCAGTTTAGCCTAACAAGCTGAATTTTTATTCCAGCAGCTTTTAGTGTTTCTGAATTCCTGACTACAAAAAGAACTCCAGCATTGACAATTTGAAATCCTATTTGCTTCCATTTTGAACAAACAGGGCATACAACATAAAAGAATGCAGTGAAGTAGTAATCTGGTCCACATTGCCTGCTAAGCCAAAATGTCACTCCAGGTAAAAACATAGCTATTTGATTTAATGTCCCCAGGAATTCAGTAGGTCAAAATCAAATATTATAATTTCAGTAGTTTGTACAGTCGGCTGCTGCTGGTCTTTTCACTAATATACAAAATTAACTGCTGACACTAGAAATATCTGCTATAGAGGCATGTGATTCCCATTCATTTCTCAAGCTGAAGGTTTCTGTTGTAATTTGTTTCTTCCTGCCACCTAGTGGCACATATTTGTTAATACAACACTAATGAGAAAGCATCGATGCCAAACTGTTCTAGTCTGTTTAACCAGTACATGAGGTTTTCTTAAAGCACAACGAAATCTTTGGGGAATAAAATGACATTCCTTTACATTTTCAAATCTGGCAATATGACAGCTTATTCACATGCATGAATCACGCTAAACTGAACTTCACTTTGAAAACTATCTGGCAAGCATCATTCCTAGCATGCAAAAAATTAATGACATGTCTCTTGCTTCACAGCTAAATTGTTTAATTGAACGATGGTTGCAAAAACATATGTTTTAAAAACTCCTTTCCACTCCTTTATTCTTAGACAGACAATATTCAAACTGCTTCTTCCTGAGTACTCACTAGCCCAGTTCGCACATTACAGTGAATGCCTGTTCAATCTGTGCACAGTATAGACTTGAATGTCCTTTATACATGCCTTGAGCAATTCTCATGTTACATTCAAATGCATTTAGAGCTCAACATAAGACTGAAACCCCACATTTATCCAAAGACTGGTCCCCAATTTCATTTGTAAAGTGTATACACATTGGTTCTTTCTTACGAACAAGTGTATGAGTGTAGACTGTAACATGTGAACAGGGTTCTTATTGTTACTGTTCCACATTTTGCAAGAAGGATGCTGGCAACTGACACTGACGACAGATTCTGCAGGCTCCCAACCAAAGATTTCTTCTGGGCCTAGTCACAAGAAAACAAATGAACATGATTTGGCCAGCTTCCTAATATCTCAAGATGATGAGGGCCCCTGGAATTCAGCATCCCTAGACTCCTCCCGCCCCTGTCCACGGCTGTGCTGGCAAATCCTTCATGAAACTTTGGTTTAAGGAAATTGTTTGGTAAGAAGTTATTGTTCCTATCCTCTCCAGTTTCCCTTGGTTCACATTCTTTAAACACAATACCCAGGCCAGCTCGCTGGAACTAATGCAGAGCTCTTTCAGGTGTGCTTTTGCAGCCCTTGCATTTCAATCAGCACTCATTATCACAAGCCAAATTATATTTATACTGTATACTTTGCATATGTTAGACTGGGTTTACTGAGGCTCTAGCACATCATTTATTAGACTGATTGCTCTATTCAGAACCAAACAGCTAGCCCCTGCACTGCCCCAAAATTTCTCATATGTCTGCTACGAAAGAAATGGCTGTTCATTCAAGATAAATCCTCATGCTTTCTGCAGCCACAACTGATAAAAGCACCAGGGTCATGATTGACAATGGAGACTGCTTTAGCTGAGTTACTCTGTGGCTGTTTTGTATTTGATACATTTTTTGACTTCTTGTGCCCTGGGACCTCATTCCATGTATCTGTGCTACATAAGTATTTCCGGAAATGTTGTAAATTTGCTGTGGACTATACCTATTACAATAACTTCTATTTTTAATATTTGTTTTGTTATTTGCATTCAATTTGGGGGATGTTTATAAACCAGCTTTCTACTGCATGGTGCCCATGTGCTTCCCCAGGGGTGATTCTGTTACTTCTTTGAGTTTAGACAGGCAGATTAGCTACATGCTAAATCCACTTCAGCTTAATCTAAATTGTATTCAAGAGATCTTGTTAGTTACACTGGTGCTAAGAATGACCTGTTTATTTATACCAATCAAGTATAAAATGGGGGGGGAGTCTGATTTTAGAACAGAATGGACTATGACTAATGAGAACCAAACCCACATCTCTCAGCAGGCTTTCTCCCTAAATGCTCTTCTCCTAGGTGAGCTCACTTCCAGTACTGGAACTCATCTGAGGAGAGGCTCAGCTGGGGTATAGAGCTTGGGGGAATACGTTTTCGGTGGAAGAGGGTTTAATGGCCTCACCCCCTACACACACACACACACCTTTTACTCTAAAAAGTGGACCTTCCTCTTCCTGTAAATTATATCCATTTTTGGGACAGACCAAGTTTAAAACAGCTAGTTTGATCCCTTGGTGTCAAGCTGTCTTGCCATTCAATATGAAAAAATTAGCAGAACCTAAACAAAAAAATTAAGAAGTTTTTTTGGTGTCAACCACCAAATGGACTCTGCCACTAACCCTGCACTCATTTACCATTTTAGCCCCAAAATATAAATCATGGAAGTAATTCATTATAACAATCAAGAAATTTCCACATTACGCCCATTGTTGCCCAAATTAGCAGTCTATGAATTAATTGGGGAAATTAGCTTAACGAGAGGCAGGTAATTGGGATCTCCTCCTATATATGCCGGGATATTCCCTTAGAGCACTCTCAAAATAAACCAGGCTGAAGTTCAACCAGAAAGTTGTTTTATTATATAAGAATAATAGGTAAAGCATGTACACAAAACACACGGGGGACACACACTAACTAAGAGAAAGATAGAAGGGAGGTATGGGATAAAGTGATTTGGGGAAGGCAATATTTACAAATCTTGGTCTGCAGAAAGCAGCTAGAGAAATGACCATTGTTTCACATAGAAGAAGAGAGGGCCCACACGCACAAGTGGGGGAGCAAGTTTTAGTGCTGAGAACACAGAGAGAGAGACTGCTGTGTAATCCAGATACAGGGCAAAATGCTGCCTGAGGGCAGGCTATGGTATTTGCATCAAAGCAATACCTTGATTGCTTTTCCGGGGATGAACAAACATTTGGGCGAAACATTGATGAGATTGCCCAGTGTGAACTAAAGATGTTAATGTTCCTTGATGACCCTTAAGTACTGGATAGGTGAAACTACAGAGTTGTATGAAGAGACCTAATCAGGGAAAAGGGGTCAGGGGAAGCAGGACTGGATGTGGACGGGTTAATTCAAGGTGAGGTAATGTTTTCTTGGGAGACCCCTTGATGAAATCATGCATCTCTTTAGGGTGGGGAGGAGGGTCATTAGTGAGTCAGCCATTCTGGTTCACCTTCCGAAATATTTTCCCAGGCTTGTCTCTGGCCAACATCCATTTTGTTTTTACCAAATCCATGTTGTTTTTAGGCCAGGCAGAGCCCTGCACACATACATTTAGGGTGGTATTAAAGAAGAGTGGCCATAGCTCCCCTTCTGCAGGAGGAGCGGCCTAGCTGCTAACACCATATGGTCTGACTCTGTGAAATATCAAAATACAGTTGGTAACAAAGATTCTTCTCACTTCTCTGACATTATAAATTCCACTAATTAAGGAACAAGATCTACAACTCTTTAAATTTTTCACATTAATGTGGGGTTCCTTTTGCATATACCTTTCTGAAATTTTGGTTCTTGAAACCCAATCCTTTCTTTGCTTGTTTTGGAGAAACAATGCACAAGCTTGAAATATTAAGTAACGTTCAGATGGAACTTGTGAAGGTGTTGTTCCAGCAACATGTGATCCATTATTAGCCTGAATAAATTTCCTGATACAAAACTATCTCAGCATAAGGCACTAGACACCTCAGTCTTATTTATATTAGGGCACTTTCCCATGAAACTAGAATTCCTAATAATGACATAGATTAGAATTCCTACTACCAAAATCTCATTGAATTTAATTATTCGTCATCAAACTTGGTTTTATTACTTTAAGTAAAAGTTGGGTACAAACAGCTGTTAGAAAATAGAATAAAAAACCAGCTTCATTATGCACAAAGTGATCATACCATGGTGAGAACTGACATTTTAGTTCAAGTATAACCCAATACTTCTGTCTCTTTCTTTATTTTAACATATTATTGCTTAAAATTATTGTTCATTATTGTTCAATATTGCAAAAATCATATGTTTTCTTACAAGGAAGTTAAGACACATACAATGATATCCCCAATCTTGTCTACCAATATTGGCTTTCACAATTAAGTAATCAAGAACTAGTACACCAACTGTGTTCAATTAACTTTTTTGCGCTTAATTTGTACAGCAGAATTAGAAGCAGATGGCATTGGTATAGAAAAGTGATCATAAATTAGTATTATATATTAAAAGTAATCTGGTCAGCTTGTAAAGGGCAGATGGAGCTGTCTACTATATACTTCTTTTGAAACTAAATACATACTCCATCATCCTGAAACCACTTAAACGTTTAACTATTCCATTAATCAATATAAAGGGCAAACACAAATACTATTTGAGGACTGTCACACTGATGGCTAAGACAGTCTTTCTATATAGATCTGGAACATTAAAGCCCGTCCTGTGATCTGCAGTCAAATGTTTTGGCAGTTATTTCTAATCAATATAAGAAATGTTGTATCACTATACCCTTCATTCCCTAGTCCTTATCTTCTATATCTCCTTCCCTCTAGCAGGTAGGGATTTCAAATGTTTTCATCCCTAGAAAAGAAATGGAGCCTAGCAGACTCCAAAAGAAATAAAAGTAAGTCTCCCAGTGTGACAGGGAGTAACAGTAGATGTATGTTTTATCTTTAATTGCTTATATCTCACTGCCACTTTAAAAACAGCCCAAATGTTTTTGTGGCCTTCAATGGGAAAGAGAAAGCAGGGGACACTGCTTTCTGCTTCATCACACCACCATGAAGCACCATGGACTGTTTTAAAAGTTCATGGAAGTTTGTGACTGTAGACCTGTTACAAACTTCTGTTCAGTTCGTGCTCATCCCTAGTTGCCACATCACACTGCCACCACATATCCAGCCAGCCACAGACATAAGAATCTGAGGATTACAGTTTCATAGGCAGTGTACTGTTTCTCATGCAGCAACATGTGAAACTGTGAGCTGGAGTTAACAACCTGACCTTCTCAGGGCCCACATATGAGTTATACAGTTCAAGCATGCCATGAAAGACAATGGTGATTCTGTCTTTTAATCAGAACATGTCAGTTTCTTTTCATCGGACTTCCGGCGAAACGGCGCGGCGACACATGTGACTGTTCAGGTGCTCCCGACCGCCTTCGTCCTTCTCCACTTCTTTTTGAGGTTCTGAGGTTCAGGCGACCGAATGAACATCACCCGACTTCTTGGAGGGAGGTTGGGAAGCAGAAGATTTGCTCGGTTACCCCAGGAGCAGTGGCTGTGGGGTGTATCAGAGACTGTCTTGAAGCAAGAATGGGGAAAGGAGACAAACATGGCTTCCATGTTCATCATAGCCACGACCTCCACTTTTAAAATTTGGATTAAAATTACCACAACACAGCAACAAGAATGTGAGTACGTGTATACTTATCTTGAAACAATGACGACCTTTAATTTATGATCCTTTATGAACAAACTCCAAACTCGAGAGGAAAAAAAATGGCTAGGAAGAGAACAGGAGCTTAAAGTTACATGGAAAATTTACGTTGGGAGATAAGAAACTGTATTTGTCAGACTATATGATTTCATGGGAGGAAGTTGGTGTTATATGCCAGTACCCTCCTTTTTGGGAAATAAAAGAGTAAAGAAGTATGTATGGAGGTTTAAGTGGAGTAAATGAATATGAAAATGGCATCTGCAGCAGAGACGGAGGAGGTAGTAGCAGAAGAAGCTGAGGAACTAGATGATAATAAAGAAATTGGAAGTCTCACTCTGGAGCAATTTCATGAACTATTGGTAGAGGAAATTCAACAGGCGGTGAAAGTGGCTCGTAAAAATCTTCTAGAAAATTACCCAAACCCACAGCCAGATTTGCAAAAGGAAAAAGAGTCTTTACAGCTCCTAGGGAACACGGAGGAGAAGCAAGACTATTCGCAAGAGAAGGCAATACAGGACATTGGGCTACTAAATAGGAAAAGAACGGGGAGTAACACCAAGCAAAAGAATGACTTTAAAGACTTAACAGGATACCACTGGAAGCTGAAACATGTAAAATGGGCGAAAAGAGTTCTTCGAATGAGATCATGTAAAAAAACAAGGAAGTTGAATAAGAAGGGATCAAGATTGGACTTAAAGAATAGAAAGATGAAACCAGAGAAAGGGGAATTGAGATGGCAACTAACCAAAAAAATAACGAAGCTGATTAAGAAGGGAACGAGATGGGACTTAAAGGAAAGCAACAGAGATAATAGAGGCAGGAAAGTCGAGCCAGAAGAAATGAAAGGGCAAATACTTGAACTAAAATTTAAAATATATAAAGAGAAACGACATTTAGTCCTGATTATTAAAAAAAGGTGTAGCAAAAAACAGGGGGGATTGTTGATATGTTATTTGATGAGAGGGAAAAATATGTAAATGCATTTGCAGAGTGCTGCTAAGATGGATATATATGCGAGAGAACTGGTTTTCTTTATTTATATATATTTTGGTTATCTACCTTGTGAATATCTACAGATAGGTTGATGGTACAGTTAGATGGGTTGTGATATTATAACTAACCCAATAAAAGATAATAGTAGGAAGGGAAGAAATGGAAAGTTTGAGAATATTTTAAATGATTACTTGAAATGTGTATATATTGATATTCATAAAAGAATATGATTTATTATAGTATACTAATAGTAAGGTAGCAATTTCTGTAAAGGTTGAAGAGGGATTGAAGATATTATAGAAGTAAAAACAAGAAAGAAATATCTAAATCTAAAGGCTAGGTGTTGGGAAATTGATTTTTTTTTAAAGTATATATTTATTTATTTATTTATTTATATCATTTTCCATTTCATCTAAAGCAGTATCAGCAATATTTCTCAGGTAATGAAAACCATCCTTTTCTTCAAGCATCACATTAAACCCATTTTCACTCCAAATTTTTCCATGGCTGGGTCTGAGATCAATGTTAAGACCGTTTTGCATGATTCTCCTTGTGGATATGAGATTATTTATTGCTTGGGGAATCAGAACACATTCTTCTTCTTTTTTAAGCCCCCGGAGGGGATTTTTTTATTGATTTTTTAAACACTACAAAAACTAGAACAAAAAAAAAGGGAAAGGGAAAGCTACATATAAGGGAGAAAGTAAAGAACACACTACTAACTAAAAACCCAAGAGAGGAGATCTCCAACTAGCTTTTTATACTTCAAACTTTTCATCTTTGTACTTCTTATGAACTGTGTCAATCTTTTAACCCTTTTAACCATCCCCAGTTACATTTAATTGCCCAATATCAGTGCCCCCCATCATCCCCTAGCCAAAAATTCTTTTGATTTAATTTCAACCCGTTGTTTCTGGTCGGACCTTCTGGGGCAACGGAAAACAACTCTGCACCATCCTCTATGTGACAGCCCTTAAGGACTGGAAGATGGGTGATCATATCACCTCTCAGTCGCCTCCTCTCCAGGCTAAATCTACCCAGCTCCTTCCACCTTTCCTCGTAGGACTTGGTCTCCAGACCCCTCACCCTCTTCGTTGCCCTCCGGACATGTTCCATTTTGTCTACATCCTTCTTAAAAAAAAAAACTGTGGTGCCCAAAACTGAACACAATACTCTAGGTGAGGTCTAACCAGAACAGAGTAAAGTGACACCATCATTTCGTGTGATCTGGACACGATACTTCTGTTGATTCAGCCCAAAATCGCATTTGCCTCTGCGTTGTCTCAGCCATTTCCTTTACTTTCTCAGCATCCTGCTTCATTACTTGAATCAAATCCGTTATTTGCATTTGTTGAGCAGTAATGCTTGTTGCCTCAACTTGCAGCTGCTTTTGTTCTGCAGTAATATTTGCTGTTACAACAGACATCTGTTCTTTAAAAACATTGAGCTGTTCCAGCAGAGGGCACATGACCTCTGTCATCACCTTCATCATCTCACTGGTCGTTTCCGGGGACTCTAGTTTCGCTTTTAAAAGTTTCTCTTTGTCTCTGTCCCTCTTCCCCGCCATCTTTTTCTTGCTTGTTTGCTTTTGCAATAAATTTTAAAGTCTCTGAATATGCGCTTATCTGTAAAGCTCGATGGATGAGTACTTCTGGGCAATTTCTTGTTTATTCTTCCACTCCCTCCCCTTTCGCTCAACGATTTATGGGCATGGGAGGCATCCCTCCCACCACTCGCTTCTGCCATTTCGCTGCTTCAGGTAAGGAGTGTCTTTTCGTTTAAAAATCAGTTCTCATTTGACTCACGTTCATAGTTGGTCTTCCGACCCCTCTTCAGTCATCATTTCAAATGCCTGATCTCCTGAACTTGATCTGGCTAGCTTCACTTGTACCATCAGGTCTCTCGGCTGGATGGACCACTGGAGCAAGGGGGAGCCTCGATTCTCTGGCATTTGGCCAGAGAAGAGGCTACCCCCTCAAAGCTCCTTAGCCAGGTGCCCTTCCCCGGGCTCCTGGGGGGGGTTACGAGCCTGCTCACCCCCTCCATCCGTCAGAGCACGGCGACACCCCCAGGAGGTCCAGGAGGTGAGTCCGTGACTGTGCCGCCATCAACCTGAAGTCTCGTGATTAAACAGTTCTCCTTTACTGTCTGAATACTCACAGATAGGTTTAAAGTACAGTGTGTTGGGTACTGGTAATAGAACTTACATATTTATGGGCTAGAACTGAGATTGAACAGTTTTCTTCTGTGCTTTCAATATTTGAACTATTTGAAATATTTTATTTAAAACCAATAAGGAGAAGGAACCAGAAGTTAAATAAAGAATGTAGTTGATATCTGCGTATATTTATGTTATTGTACTAGATGATAGCTGCTCTAAATGGTTTTCTCTTATATACCTTTTAGAATAGAAGACAAGGGCTGCTGCAATTTAGAATAATTTTATTGATATAATCGCAAAGATCCCATAAGTATCATATTGAAAACAATATTACTTTGACAAACTTTATAATTCGGACCTTTTTCTGGTTTCCTTTTTGTTTAAGTTAAAATTACATGGAGAAGTTTAAAAGTCATAACTATTATACAGAACAGTAACAGAAAATGACAAAATACTTAATGTGTGACATATTGTCTGCTGCTGTGTTATATATATGAATATTGTAATATTTTTGTTTGTTTCTTATTTTCGAAAAACCAATAAAAAGACCTTAAAAAAGAACATGCCAGCTTCTCTCTCTCATTCTCTTTCACACATACAAACATGCCCAACATATATCCCACCTTTCTGCCCTCATAAGGGCCACCAAGGCAGCTAATTAAAACACACATACTAAAATCACGTCTTAAAAACCATTAAAACCAACAAAAAACATATAATGCAAACAAAACCAGAGCTAAAATATATCTATATATCTAATTCTCAACATGGCCCGTGTGTGTGGATTATTTCTGCACACCTATTTCCACAGATTGGGGGCATGTGGAGGGAAAAGAGGTTATCCTGCACACATGTGCCACACCCGAGGTGTGCAGAAAAATCTAAAAACTTTAAAAAACATGAGGGGGAGGTTAAAAACAGCCAAAGAGTAGAAGAGTATTCACTGCGCCTGTGCAGAGAATGTACTTACTAAGCTGGGAGAACATGCTGGAGAGCCCTAGGGAAGCCACCACCATTTGAAACACCAGGAGAAGCATTTGCAGCTGTGAGGACAACTGCCATGGCTATAACCACCCCAGTCAGTGTTCTACCTGCAGGATGCCTCAGGAGCCACCCTTCGCTTAAACTCCTCTATCAATAAGCCTTTATTACAGTCATAGACCAGTATAATAGAAGGCAAATAAGACCAGTATAATAGAAGACAAATAAGTACAGATAAGGGAGCAATAAAATTATAAAATATTATGGCATCTAAAATTATAAATAAGAATCTAAAAATTTTAAAATACAGACATGATAAAATCAATATTAAGATCAAAAATTAGATTTAGGCCTATCTTTACTTTATTTCTTTCCTAGTTTGGTATGCCAACCAACCAAATTTGGCAACCATCCTAGTCAGCTTTTGGTTATCCCCTGCCAGCATAGTTGACAAAAGTATGCTTCTATTACGACCTGGAAAGGAGTTAAATATAGGATTGATCAAAACTTCCCTAATATTTTGATACATAATACAGTCAAAAAGTACATGTTCCAATGTTTCGTCAGTTCCCAACCCACATATACAACTTTTCCTCTGTGATCTAGTATATCTGGCCTCCATTATGGCTGAGTGTAAGGCATTGTATCTTAATAGAGTAAAAATTCTTCTATGGTTGCAAATATCTAAATATTTGATGTAAGATCTCAAAGTTATCTTGTTAAGTGTACTTACATCAAATACAGGGCTCCTAATCCTGCTCACGTCCATCTGTCGTTCAACATCTAGTATTCTTTGTTTTAGAACTGATCTAGCCTGCTCATGTCCCAAAGACAGAATAAATTGTTTTGAAAAACCATAACAGACCAGTTTATCTTCTGTTTCCGCCATAAAGGAACAAAGCTGTCTTGCATCATAGTATGGGAAAGGCCAGTGGATAAGAAAATCAGTTTTAACCAATAATGAAATTCAGCAATCCACAATCTTGCCTCCACCATGACCAGGCCAGCCTCTAAGCGGATTGCAGCATTTGAAACACTTGTTGGGACTTGAAAAATAGCTCTTAAAAATTTCGATTGCGTTCTTTCAAGTAGGGTCAAATCTGCCAGGAGGGACAAAGGAGTTCCATATAATAATTGGGGTAAAACTTTTATAGTAAATAACTTAATGGCAGCTTCTAAGTTGCGACCTCCTTTGGACCAAAAGAACTTTTGAATAGCTCCAGCACTTTTCTTCGCATTGGCTGTCAGGTAATCAACATGGCCTTTCATATGACCAGATGACTGAAATATAACTCCAAGATATCTATAACAGCGAACTTGTTTCAACTCCTCTGCCAACTGATGCCTGCTGGCCTTTGCCTCAGCTGGTGAAGGAAGGGAGGGAAGAAGGCATCTCAGCCAAGCCAAGCCGCATCTCATCCCCTCAGCTGGTGCCTGAGGTGACAAAGTGGTGTTCCTCCAG
The DNA here is from genome assembly GCF_001447785.1 of Gekko japonicus. Taxonomy (NCBI): domain Eukaryota; kingdom Metazoa; phylum Chordata; class Lepidosauria; order Squamata; family Gekkonidae; genus Gekko; species Gekko japonicus. Next base: position 264,861 of record NW_015169225.1, on the reverse strand, counting down.
CTCTCCTTGCTGCAGCCGAAATGCAGCCCTTGCTGCTGCTCAGCCTGGGCCTGGGTCTGGACCTGGGCCTGCTCCTTCGGGCGCTCAGCAGGGAGCAGCTCCAGCACTATGGCACTGATGGCAAGCACCAGCCTGACTTCAACCATGAGGCACTGCTGGGGTGTCAGGTGGGCCAGACCAGCCAGAGGGGATGAGAGGGGAGAGAAAGGGAAGGCCACTGGAGAGTGCTTAGACTCCCTGGGGGGAGGGGGGACCAGAGGTGGGAGAATGACCCTGCCTCACAAATTTCTCCCTTCCTGACCAGGCAACAGGGCACAGGGTAACCTCCCAACACACCCCCACCCCCCAACGGGACCTCCTCCCACAACTCCTCCAGAAGATGGCAGTTCCTCCTTGGACACTGAATCCTCTTCCAACCTTCCTCCTCCTCTCCCTCCCAGTGGGGAACTGCAATAAACTTGCAGAGAGACTACGTCCCTTCCCCCTCTTTGCTTCCTTCCCTCTTCTTCCCCCTCTTCCCCCTCACCTTCTCTGTCAACCTACCCCCATCTCTTTTGCCCCATCCCTTCTCTAATAACCTACCCCCATTTCCCCCTTTCTCCAATTTCTTGTATCTATCAACCTACCCCCGATTTCTCTCCTTTCTCCCATTCCCCTTATCTGTCAATCTATCCCCATCTCTTTAGCCTCCTCCTTTTCTCCATCACTCTATCCAACCCCTTCTGCTCTCCCTACCTACCATCACCCCTGGCACTTCACTCACCCCCACCTTTGCAGCTCTCCCCAACTACATCCCATCCTTGGCATTCCACTCCCCGTCCGACCTTGCTGCTCTCCCCACCTACCCCCCACCTTTGGCACTCCAGTAACCCCACCTTTGCAGCTCTCCCTATCTACCCCCCACCCTTGGCACGCCACAACCCTCTCATCGTTGGCATTCACACAGCCCACCCTTGCTCTCTTCCCACCTATGCCCCACCTTTGGCACTCCCCTCCCCCCAACCTTGCTGCTCTCCTCACCTCCCTCCCCATTGAGATAGCTCTGCCTTTAAACAGCTGTAAGTCTGCTGGGTTACAGAAGCTAAGCAGTGTCTGCCTTTGTTAGTACTTGGATGGGAGACCACCAAGGAAATCAAGGACTGCTATGTGAAGGACAGTCATGGCAAACCAGCTCTGTTAGTCCCTTGCCTAGGAATCCCACAGGGCTGCCATAAATTGCCTGTGACTTGACAGCGCTTACCAGCACTAATGGTTGGAGAATAAAATTAGGATCTGGAAGACCCAGGTTTAAATCCCCACTCTGCCAAGAAAACCCCACTAGCATAACACTCAGTGAATTTATGGAACTCACTGCTACCAGTTTGGCAATAGAGGCCAATTTCTTAGATGGCTTCAGAAGGAAGGACTTCTTCAACTACTTTAAGAACTTTCCTTGGTCCCCATTCTGTCTCATGATAGGAGTATATAAATTTAGTCACTGTCAATGGACAGCAGTGCTGGGGGAGTGGTGGCAAGGCTCCAGGTTTTTCACTGCTCCTGACAGGAGTGAGGCTATGGTCACCTCGTGTCTTCCCCAGGCTGAGGGGACAGACAAACAGAGAGAAGGAATAACACTGTATGTAGGGGAGACTGACAGTACACAAAACCTACACTTCAATTATAAGTTAAACCAAGTCACAACATATTATGCAACATATTGTTGCGGGCTCCCTCTTGTACAATATCATAAAAACAATTCAAACATTGGGCAAGAAGAGGGGTTCACTGAAGGAACACCAGACAAAACAGTCTTCACTCACTGTTGGAAGGTGGCGACAGAAGGTGACAGATAAGTCTCCCTGGAGAGAGATGTCCAGTGGTTTCATGTAGATGTTAAAAAGCATAAGGGACAAGATGGAACCTTGAGGGACTCTACAGGCCAAAGCCCAAGCAGTCCCTCAACACCACCCTCCAGTCCCCCCAGCACCATCATTGAAGTAGGACTGGTACCACTGCAAAATGGTGTTTCCCAATCCTAGCCAGGAAAGGCACTTCAGAAGGATACCACAATCAATGGTACTGAAAGCTGCCAAGAGGTCCAGGAGAATCAACTGAGTTGCAGTCCCTCTGTCCATTTCCCAGTGCAAGTCATCATCTACTAGACTGTTTCAGTCCCATAATCAGGCTTAAAGCCAGATTGGAAAGGATCTGAACACATTTTGGACTAGACCCAACTCTCTGTGTCTATTAAACCTGCTAAGTACATGTACACATTATCACGGGTTCCCAAATGTTATCTATCCATTGTCATTTGGTGACTTGGTGAGGCTTCTTTCAGTGTCTCACTGTGCACTTAAAGACTTCTGAGCAGGTCCTTAAGCATGAAGCCAGGATGAGCTGGTAGCATCAGCCATGGCTGCAGAGGTGTCAACTCAGAATGTCTTAACTGTGGGGAATTTCCACCACATGGGGTGCTTCAGATATTTCACATACATTCTACATTAAAACAACAATGTAAACAAGTCAGAATTATGATTTTGCAATTGTAGGAACAGAAATGAGCCTGAGGAGGATTGCAGTTTGCAGCTCTCCCCAACTGGATGAATTTGTGGCAGAGGTTGGACTGAAAAAAACTTCATCACTCACTCTGAATTCTACATTTTATCAACTTTGTTATTGCAGAATTTTTATGCAAGTCAATTTTCTTCATCAGTTTTATTGGTCCTCATTAAGTGAAATCCTGATAGAAATAGGCTGTCTTGAGGGACTGCACCCAATGGAGCAATCCAACAGGCAATATCAGCTATTGCTGCCTGCCCTTAAACATGAGCTGTTGCTAAAGATTTGAGCTTGGCCTCTATACCTTCCCTTAGATGTGATTCATTGCCAGCCAGCTGATGTGCAGAGCTGTTCATTTTGGTTTAACAAGGATTACAAATCTTACACTATGATGACATAACCCCACACATGTAGACAAAATGAAAATTCAGAGTCATCACACTAAAACAGCATGCCATAATTTCATCATGGCCACTTCCATATAGTTTATGGCAGCAGCACTTTCTCTGCTTTAGCAGTTTTTCTGTCCAATTAGTTGTCTGGGGTTGTCACCAGAGATAGAGGCAGCAGTGTAAATTATTACCATTGTTGGAATAATGTGTTTCACAGATGTCGTTGACTTAATAAACTGGAAGGAACACAGTTTTCCCTGTCAGCTACCAAAGAAGCCCTTTCATCTTCTCCGTTTACATTGATACACAACTTTACTACAGCATGTGGGCAGATTTCATTACTAGAGGACCTCCTTTTTTCTTTACCAGAGCTACCAGAGCTCTGAAGTCTACCAGCTGGACCCAGGTGTCAAAGGGCTATCCCAGAAGTTGTAATCCATCACAACCACCTGCTATACCATATGACCAGAAACTGAAGTATATGGTTAAACAGGTACACACTCATATCTGAATTTCTCCGTATCAGGGATCCAAGCATCAAGCGCTAGCAATGCCAATTTAAAGGGCATTGTCATGTGATGAAAAGTGAGGCTGAGAGAATAATGATTATTCGGAATAACAGCAGTATCATGCCAGCATTTTTATTATTAACTGTAATACAGAGGAGCAGTGAGAGTGCAGCCAAGGAGACAGAAAACCAGACTACTTACCATGGAAATGGTGGTCTAGTCTTGCAGTGGTGAAAGCTTCCTTACAAACAGGATGTGGGGAAAAGACTAGGCCCGTCATGTGAGCTGTAGTGAAGATAGCTGGCATCAAGCAATTAGGACTCTCTGCAGCTTTTGAAGTTCTCCCATGATCTCACCCATGATCTACCAGTAGATCACAAACTACATTTTGCCAATCTTGCAATATAAACTTTCAAGATATTCTAGCCAGCTATGTAGATTTTTCTAGGAATTCTGTAGTACATCTTTCAAGAATACCAAAACTTCCTGTGTTCAACACTGTGGGGGGGGGGGTGACCAGCAAAGCATTCAGTCACTCCTGGAGCAACCTCTGCACCACTATCTTGAAAAACTAATTAAAAATCAACTTCCCGCAGCTGGAAAACATCAAAACTGAGCCCAAGATATGGGGAAACTGAAAGGAGCACAGGCAAACAAAAAAGCACAACAAAAAACAACTTCTAAAGGCACAAGAGTGGAATTGGAATCCTCCGAGGGAGACTCCTCACCCTCCCTACTAGAAATGGAGCTGGAAGATGCTGAAGAGGTACATGTGGGGAAAAGGAAAAGCAAAATTACAAAAAAGCAAATACAATAAATGCTAACTGATTTAAAAACAGAAATCAAAGAAATAATAACACCTGTATTTAACAAAATAGATGATTTGACAAACAAAGACTTAAAGAAGTCGAAGGTACAGCAAATATGGCTCTTGATGGAACCAAAAAAGCCACTCAGGAATTAAATGAAATTTGAAACATGGACAAAATCAAAGATAATGTTATTAGAAATTAAAGTAACAGAGCGTAAATTAAAATTCAGAGGGGTCTCGCCCAACTTTGAAATGAATAAAGAAATAATTGCAGCTTTAAATCAATGGCTATCAGAATGCCTTCACTTAGCAGGAACAATTGTAGTAAATGCCTATAGGCTTAATATGACACGTGCTAATTCACTGGCATTAATCCTGGATGTGATCACTGAAATCGTGGATATTAAAACTTTAAAAAATCATTTTGGATATGGCAAGGACAAATGGAGGTTTGAAATTAACAGACACTACAGTCCAAGTGTTTCCTGACTTGCCAGTTGAAATACTGAATGTCAGACGCAATCTACGTCCGATAGCACAACAGCTAAATGAAATGAAACAGCGATACAGGTGGCTCCCACTTTGGCACTTATCAGTAACCTTTCGCGGAAAAATACTAACAGCATATGACATAAAGACTGGAGAAGCGCTCATAAAGGAAATAGAAGAGACACAACAGGAATGAAAAACTAAAGCAGGAAGAAACAAAAAGAGATACAACAAAGGACTTTGAAATAAGACTGGAGAAATTATCATAACTCTAATTATTTCGACAGACTTAAAGATATATAATGAGCTTTGAGATTGGTGGCGACGCTAGGTTTCCAGGGATCCCCCCCCCAACCCTCCCAATAGGAGAGTCTGCAGCACTTCCGCAGGAGGAAGAACCGTGGGAGACAGCAGAGACTCATTCAGTGAACACGAACTCTGAGGGGGGAAGCTCTTCTTGAGGACTTTTCCAAGAAATAAGATATAGTGTAACTTGAGCACCAACTTACTTTGCTTGTAGTTTATATATACAAAATAGATGTAAGCGGAACAGATATATAGCGGATAATAATAAGCAGAATAGAAAAAACTTAAGATAGATAAGCCTCAATATACTAGTTTAAGTTTAATGGTTTACAATACTTTAAACATTAGAAGATAAGTGAAATGACAGTGTTTAAAGCTATGGAGGGAGAAAAACCTCAAGAAGAATGGTACATAGAGTAATAATCTTTCCAAGCCAATAGTAAAAGAAATATCAATGTTTAGATTATTGGGACTCGCCAAAACAATGGGTTTGGACTGCCTGTAATAATCAAAGAAGAAGTGTTTAATGTAATGATTTCCTTCCAATTTATGAAACCTGTAATTGTTTCTTGTGTTTGAAAATAACAATTAAAATAAAATAAAAAAAAACACTGTGTGCAAAACCTGGTACCACAGTGAGCAGTAACTCTAAAAACACATAACGGGAGAAAGTGGGCTGCACTTAAACAAGTTTTCTTTCTCATCTTGAACAGCTTGTGATTTCCCACAAGTCTGTGTTGCTGTTGTTTTTAAGAGCCAGTTTGGTGTAGTGGTTAAGTGCGCGGACTCTAATCTGAGAGAACCGGGTTTGATTCCCCACTCCTCCACTTGCACCTGCTGGATGACCTTGGGCAAGCTGTAGTTCTGATAAGAGCTGTTCTTGAAAAAGGGCGGCTTCTGCCAGAGCTCTCTCAGCCCCACCTACCTCACAGGTAGGGGAGGGGAAGGGAAGGGAGTTTGTAAGCTGCTCTGAGACTCCTTCGGGTAGTGAAGGGTGGGGTATAAATCCAATCTCTTCTTTTTCTTTTAAGGATAATCATGACATCAACAAAGGCTATGTGAAGGTATGGACTTGCATGCGCTGAGTGTGCTGAATGTGCACACTCGAGACCCTTGGAAATATGCAGACCCATTTTATGGCAACTTGTCTTAGAACAGGGGTTCAAAGTAGACATATTCCATTTCTATGAAGCTAAGATAATAGTAAGTATAACAACAAACAGTATCCATATACACCACCTGGGAAGCAGGGTGAGAAAGCTGATAGAATGCATATAGTTTTTAAACTTCTATTGCCTGTTCTACTCACAGTCCAACACAGAGTTTAACACACTACAAAAATGTCCTCATCTTCATGTCTGCCTAAGGTACACAAAGTCTTTGCACTGATCAGTCTGCATGGGACAAGCTGTGCAAAGTGTTGTCTAGAAACAAATTTCATGCAAACCAGTATTTAAATTAGTTACCTTACTTTTGTTGGTATTTGTACTAGTTACAAATGAAAAACAAGTAGAATTATGTTCCTTCCCATTTCCAAATTTGCTGGATTAGGTTTAAACTGGGCCCCCGGTTCACCCGTGGGCCTTGTCTGCAGTCCTGTGTGGCTGGGGAGAGCTAGTGGGGGTGATGTTGGCCATGGCCGTTCTTGACCTGCAAGGAAGGATGGGCCACGCAGTTGTCTGGGGGGAAGCGTGACTGCAAGGGCACAAACACCAGGCCAGCCTGTTCCCAGGAAGGCCTATCCTGGGGCCTGAACAGGGCCAGGGGGAGGGAGAAGGGAGAGGGGCCACTGAAGGAAAATGTGTTGTGCTGCCCACCTCTCCCTCCCTGAATGTTATTTCATTGATGGAAGAATGCATGAGGGGGTTGTGAGTTGTCACAGCTGGGGGGATGGTACTGCGCAGGGGTTATGCAGGTTATGTTCCTGTTCAGGTGGTTCTTGCATTATTTATCTGTCACAACCTGGGACAGTATCAGCATGGGGCCAGAGACATTCTAGGAAAACCAGCCTGCATGCTCATTTTCTCTCTGTGTGGGGATCCCCTTAAGGGATCTTGGGGTGAGGGCTTTCAAGGGATATGCCCAGCTCAGTGGAGCCCAATGGATTACCCTTATGGTCAAGTGGCAGGGGAGACCACTTAGTGGTGATTGTCCTTGTAAAATCCGACATCCGGCCATCCCATGGTTCCCCCCTCCCAAACCCCAGGCAGGCTGGGGTGGGCTGGGGATCATTGACTGGCAGGTGAGTCAGTTGAAGCCAGGATCTGGGGGCCCATGCTGTGCCAATGCTACTTACAGCTGTAACCAATAAAGTTGTGGCCATTTGCCCCCCAAGCCAGAAATAACGAGGCAGACACAAGTGTTGGGTTTAACTATAGGGCCACTTTATTAACTAACACTTTAGCTGGAACCAAAGGCAAGGGCAAAACAGATTGCGTTATGGTCAAGGCCAGAGGTCAAGGACCCCTCCCTTACCTCGTCAATAGGGCGAGCCACCCTGCCCCGGGTGGGAGCCCACTACCGGGGCTCCGCCCCGGCCGGCTAGCCATTGCAGGACAACCCTGTAGCCCCATCCCCCAAGCCGCAAGGTTCAAAGAGAGGACCTAAACAGGGCCGTCCCGAAGGCAGTCCGTTTTCCCCGCCCCATGCCGCAAGGCACAAAGACTGTACTCACAGGACCCCTTAAAACCCAAATATGGGTGTCAGCTGGTGCTCACCGGACTGCAATCTGTATACCGCATAGCAACCTGCCATCGCTGAGGCCAAGCCTCTGCTTAGGTCTCTGCGCCCCACTATGAGGCCCCAGGCCCCCCAAAGCCCTTGCCGTAATTCTCCAGAAATATTTTTTGCCCCCACTCTGACAGGTATATATCACTGCCAATAGAAGTCAATCAGCCCAGCCTAAAGCATGGGTGTGGCCAAAAGAACCCAAACCACCCTCGGTACTCATTGCAGCTTTTGTTCACTGTGTGACAAGCCATCTCAAGGAAGTGTACTTCCATCTCCACCAGATCTGGTGGGTATCATAGCTTACCAGATCTACAAGGCCACCAGGCCATTGCTTCAAATATTGGAAATTCGCCTAGGCCTGAAGGACATACGCCTCACCCTAATGCAGGCTAAGGGATATCCTCCCAAATGCCTAGCTAGAACCTGCGTGGAGGGGACCCTCCTGTGGACAAAAACTGCAGCAGGCTCGGCCACGCAGGCCCCGACGCCTCTGCCAGTCCACCATACTCCACTGCTAAGACCCAGCTGGAGAATACTGGCGTTCTCTAGGCGCTCTGAGCTGCCCCACAAGGCTGTGCCAACACCCGTTCTTCCTCTCCTGCCAGCAGGTCAACCTGTGGCTTACTCTCGCACTGAGCCGCCCAACAAGCTGGCCACAGCGTAACACATCCTTCCTCTCCTGTCAGCAGATAAACCTGTAAGAAAAACAGGAGCAGGGGAACATTCACCTCCCTGGAATGCCTTTACATCCTGACAAGGCACTGTATGCTGTAATCGAGTACTGCCATTATCCCTCCAAACCACCAGGTGGGTACCAGGGTGAAGCACTCCATATGGCAGGATTGGGGCAAAAACAAATCTGGCGCTCCAGCGTTTCCAATGCCCCAAAGTAACGAACAAAACTGGAACTCCTTAAGGGATTGTCGTCCAAGCCTGAAAAACACGCCAGCCCTGTAACCTCAACCACCTGCAGGTGGCCCCAGCTACTGCAGGGCCAAAGGTTTCTCCTGTTGTTGAGCATCAAAGCTTTTCACAACCTCCTCATATTGAGACTGCATGCTCCATTCCAAGGCTGCATGGTCAGACCATGCAGCTCACTTCCCCCATAGCATATGCATCCTTATGGGAGGAGTGGAGTCCAAATGTCAAATCCCTGCGAGGCATCGCGGATAAGGATGGTGCGTGGTCCGGCACGCAAAGGCCTCCCAAGTGTTCTCACGTAATAAACCTATCCTCCCATTGATGCCCTCTCTGGTCTGCACAGGTGGGACAATTTAGCAGGGTCCGGGCAAAGTGCCCCTCCCCCTGATCGACACAACTGTGTCATATAGGGATAGGCTATCATGTCCCTTGCTTTTCCATGTAGGATTGGTGGGATGCTCCCTTGCACCTATCCATTTCACTTTCTTGCATGAAGACTAACTACCCATCATGCTATTCCTATTTACAATTAGGGACTGACTACCTTCCTTTAACCACAAATCAGCCCCAAGGAGGTGCACTCCCACAGCACACCTACTCAGAATTTGTAACAAGGCTGCTCATGCCACGAAAGACTATGTAGACCCTCAGGCAAATGGGGAGGCTATAGGACTAACGAAGAGCCATCAATTCCCCCAATAGCATTTTCCAAGCACAACTGTTTAACTGACCCAGCAAGGGTCTGTTGGGATTTTCGAAATTATTGTTATCGTCATTCTATAAATGATTACTATTATTATTATTTTGCACATTGGAAATCGGGGTCCTGAGTGACTAGCAGCACCCACAATTACCAGATAACTGCCTGTGTCTTGTCTCTCAAGCATGGTGCCCCAAACAGCTTTCCATAAACCAGAAGCCATTACTTTGATTGGGGAATCAGCCACCAGGCATAGCCAGCAAAGCGGCTGAGGTATACGTGGATCTGTCATCCATTTACAAAAATGGTTCCCCTATAGACCAGCAGTTGGAGGCCATAACCAGCCAAAAAAGGCAACAAAATGGGTGTTATGTAACTACATAATAGTCTGATATTTAGATTTGCAGGGCGCTAGCTTGAGCACGCCTGGTAAAAATCACACTGGGCATGTGTATGAGTGGATATACTAATACCACAACGGATCCCGAAGGAATGCTAGTGGTGGCAGACATTTTACAACCGATTGATGAGATTCCCTAGTGGGCAATAGGGCAATCTGACGTTTTTCTGGTCCCAAGCAGAGGAGAAAATCCCTCCCTTAATGTGTGTAAATTGAACCCAATGGACTACCAATCTCCAGCAATGCGTACATGCTGGGTCCCAAAGAGAAGGGCGATGCAAATATAGAAACCAATATTAAAGAAAAGAAAGGATTACCCAGGAGGTCCTGATCGTCCAGGTGTAAAGGAGCCCGGCGAGGACCTACCAAATATCCCTTCAGGACTGGACCTATGTCAGTACTCTACCTGCCCATACACCCAACAGGCCAGGACGACCTCCAGGGCATATTGCCCAGGCTAATATAGAGACCTACCCATCCCCAGCCCCTTCATCATACAGATGAAGGAAGAGAGGGTGTCTTTTGAGGATGCCAACCACTCAGGAGGCTTGACTCTGGATCTACGCCCTCCCAGCCATAATGTGGCCCTCATAGCAACCCAGCGATAGCCACACTTGTGGAGGCCAAAGGCCATCCTGGGGTTTTCAGCTCTTATTATATCAACCATGGCCATGCTTGCATGAGACGGCCCTCCCCAGCTGCACTCCGCTTCACGTTGAAGCACCTGAAGAGCTCCTGACACGTGAGCACGGCCACTTTCCCTCCAAACCCAGAAGTAGGAAGATCCACCGTCAAAGAAGGCTGGCCGAGACATCTGACCTGCTGTGATCTGAAGCCATCGATGCCATGGTTGCACCAGGGTCCTGAGCCAAGGAGGCCCCGTCCTCAGTTGCCACCCTTCAACAAGAGACAAACATGTTATACCTCTGGTTGAACGCACCAAGTAGGCAGCGCCAGTTCTTCTCAGCACCAAGCCCATCTACCAAACTAATCCTGTGGTGATAATCCCGTGGCCTGTGCACAGCAACCCACCATTCCAGCAATGCAAACTGCACTTCATCCCCCTCCTTAGCAAAGCCCAGGTGGCGGCAGGCCATTTGGAAATGGCTCAGGGCTTGTCCCTTGCCCCCGTAGGATAGCCAAGGGCTGGAAAAAACACCTGGAAACCACGAAAAAAGGGGGGGTCGTTATCGCCCACCCCCAAGTAGCATCCTCCACAGGGCGGCAACAGCCAGCACCATGGGGCCTACAAGCAATAGACCCACTGAGGTAGCCTGCAGTGCCCAATTCACCCCCCATGCGCTTCCAAACTATATAACCATGAGCTGCCCTGGGCTATACTGCTGCTCGGTTAAGGGAAGGGAAGGCCCCCCGAATGTATTTGCTATGAGTCTACTGCAAGGCAATATCCCCAGAAAAGCTGTTCAATGCCCGCTGGTGACCAACTGCAAAGAAGCTCCCTAAAGAATAATGCGACTGCTCACACGTGCACCAGGGGCTAGCAGTAAGTAGGTAAAATTGGCTTCCATTCATAACACGAATGACTGCTGTGAGGATATAACATAAGAACATAAGAGACGCCAATGTTGGATCATACCAAAGACCCATCCAGTCCAACACTCCGCATCACACAATGGCCAGAAATACCAGCTGCCACCAGGAGGTCCACCAGTGGGTCCAGGAGATTAGAAGCCCCCCTACCATATGGTAATTTGGCGGTGGAAAGTGCCATCATGTCGCGGCAGGCAAATGGCACTCTGCGGGGTTTTCAAGGCAAGAGACCCTCAGAGGTGGTTTGCCTTCTATGCGTAGCAACTTTCATACCCCTCTAAGTTCTCTCACAAAATAACCAGCATTCCCTCTAAGCGGAGTCAGTGTGAGCTAGCTCGCAGTCTTTAGCCCACGGCGCACACATTTCCGTCTTAGCTGCCTTAGCTCAGGAAGAACGGATCCAGAGCAAACCGAACTATGTAGCAGCCAAATCACTCGCCCACAGCTTTAAAGCCTGCTGCTCAGCGAGTAGAATTCGTGTCCACAAGACTCAACAGCCTAGAGAGAACATTGGAGGCGACCCTTTTAACCATGGGTGGCCCCCAGAGCACACAAAATGAACTGTAACAAAGATGTTGCCTGCCTCTGCCTAGCAACTCCAGACTTCCTAGGTGCCTCCCCACACAGTACTAACCGGGGTAGACACCTCTGAGCTCTAACGATCCAGGAGACCAGGCTAACCCTGGCCCAATAGGACAAGGAACGGAAAAGGGGGGGAGGCATGTCGCACCAGGCATACGGGCTGCTCCGCCACTGGCCCACATGGCAAAGCACCCCTCTCCAGTAGGGGAGGCTATACTGGAATGCCTTTAAGCACTCCCACCAAGAAAAATGCCGCTCCGGGGCCACGCTACTCATTCGGAACCCCCCGGCCCGCAACGTCCCGAATGTAGAGCCGCACCACGACCTGGCCCCGCGAGGGTGCGCAGCCGCGACTGCGGCCTCGCACTGCCCCAGTAACCGTCGCCACTGCCTCCAACAAACGTCTGCAAGACCCAGCCGGCTCCGCATCCGCCGCCATGAGCCCGCCGCCGCGTCCGGCGCACAAGGCCGACATGACCTCAAGCCACGCTGCGACTGGACCCCGGGAGGGGGAGCAGCCGAGAGTCGCGACTGCGGCTTGCACAGCCCCAAAAAACACTCGCTTAGATGCCGCCGCCGCAAACCAAGCCCCAATGCAGACAAACACCTGCAAGACCCAGCCGGCTGCGCATGCGCCGCCGCGCGCCCCGAGCCGGCGCTGCCCGAGCCGCACTGCAACTGGGCCCCGGGGGGAGCAGCCACGAGTCGCGACTGCAGCTCACACAGCCCCCCCAAAAAAACAAAAACACTAGCTCAGATGCGGCGCAAACACCACCGCCGCCGCAAACCAAGCCCCAAGGCCGGACTGGTCCCGCGTCTGCCCTCGCAGCCGCCGCCACGTCCGCCGCTGCTTTCGCCGCCTGAGGTCCGCACCAGGCGGCACAGCAAGTTGTCAGCCCCCTCACGTCGGCAGGCTCCCAGCTCTCTACTCGGTCGCCGCTCCAAAGAGGAGCCCAGCCACGCGGCCCCAGCTCAGGTGACCAAGCAACAGCAACGCAACCGCACAGCTGAACCCCCCTCTGCCGACGATCCGCGCGGGACTGCTGAGGAGGAGAGGCGGGGCCGGGCTTTAAGCCTCTCACTGCCCCGCCCCCTCCTGAGTCCCGTGTGTGGCGCTTTTGGCGCCAAACGGCTCCCTGCCTCTTCCGGCTAGGCGGCAAATGCGCTTCCCCAGCCCAACGGCCGGAACGGCCGAGGGCTGTTTGAAGCGTGTTTTATTCCAAAAAAGGATGCAGTGTGATTGTGCTTGTTAGCATGAGGGATCCTTTGCCTTCACTGCCCTCTCCCCTCCCCTAGGCACTGGGACTGCAAGTGGTCTTGCTGTTGTTGCTTCTTCACCCCAAAGCAGTTCCACATTTCTAAATGTACCCACAACTTGATGCTTTGTAAACAGTGGTGAGGACATTCTGAAATGGCTGGTTGAACAAACACGGCTCACAAATTCCCAAGGGTAAATAAATAGCCTACTTGCCTAACCCCCCCTCCCCCCACAAAAAAGGTATGTTGGATATCTGACATCCTAATCTTGCTAAAAGCCCATGGGGCCCTTAGAGACTCACAAAACTGAGTTATCTATTAAAGCAACCCCTTCTGACCTTTAGTAAGCATTCCTTCTTTTAAAAAAAGAAAAGAAAAAATGTGCCTGCCTGACATTGTTCCAGTCTTTGATCCTCACAGAGTGAGAAATGCTATTGCTCCTAAAATCTTAATGGGCTGTATTCAATAGACCCCAAAACACAATAACTCTGGAATTGCTTGTATGAGCCATAACAGTTTAAATTACTGCTACCAGCTTCTGTGATAAATATGTAAAGAAAGAGATGAGCCATTTAGAGAACAGATCCTTTTCCTGAAATGTACCATAGTGACTTCTATCATATGAAAAGGCTGGAGTGTATTTTATAGTACTGCTATAACAAAGCAATTGATTTTCACACTGAATGATCAGTTTTGTGGACTTCTAAAAGTGTAGTCTTTGTTTGGAATTTCTCGGTTTCTTTAATGGTAGAGCACATGTTTTGCATGGAGAAGGTTCCAGTTTCAATCCCTGGATTCTCCCGTTTAAGAATCTCAAAAAGAAGATGTTCGTTGATGTGCCTGGAACCCTGAAGGACTGTGTTCAGTGAGAGAAGGCAGTACTGAATAGGTGGGACTACAGTCTGCCTTGGTATAAGGCAGTATACATAGGAGAAAGTAAAGGGCTGCTCTGGGCATGCTACAGTGTGGAGGGCTACACCAGTTCAGTGCTGCTGGTGACTAGAGTGAGCCGAGCCCCTGAGAATCAGTTCTGCTGTATCCTCTGTGCAAAGCCCAATTCTGAGTTCCATTTGTTGGTCACAAAATAGTGGGTGCAGAAGTTGTGATGGCTGGCAGGGGAGGGCACAGAAGGAAGGAAAGCAGCTATAGCAGGGGGGAGAAGACCAGCTGGTGAGGGGGAAATCCAACCTCCCCCCATGAATTCTTGATAGTCCCCCTGCTTGTAAGTGTATATATAATAAACTAGAAAAGGAACAGTGCCACAAGCAAATGCTGTGGTGAGGAATAAAATTGCCTAAGTATCAATAATACTAGAGAAATCAGAGTCAACGTGATGTGTTTATTGCTGGCAACTGAAGAACCTAAAATCAGGCTTTATTACAGACATAACTACCTGTGTGCGTTAGTATAACATCATGAATTCATTACGTTACATCTAGTGCCATCTGCTGGAAACTACGTGTTTCATGCAAGAGAAAATGGTTATCTTCTAAACTCCCATCTGCTTATTTTTTCCAGGGGTTGCTTAAACAACAAGGCAGCTGTCCAGCTGTGCCATAATTTCAGAGAAGCCTTTTGCAGTTATGTCAAGGTTGAAGGACTTCAAAACAGTCAGGTGATCATTGGCTGGGTGACTTTATTTATATTAAAGAGAATTCAGTTAAGAGCCTTGCGGTGTCCAGGGCTTGCCCTGGGCATAGACACACTTGTAAAGAAGAGACCATTAAGAAGAAATGATATTGAAATGATAAATGAATGCCTACTTATGCTGGTCAATGGAGGATTTTGTAATTTTACCCAGGAGTTCTCAGGTAATGATCAGGGAGGAAATGTCAAGATCTGCAAAGAACTCCAAGATATTTGTCCTTTAAATACTTGCACTGGCACTTTGAGAGGGAGAGGGCTCCTAAACCAGCGATCCCCAGTGTGGTGCCCATAGGTGCATTTCCTGATGCCTGCCAGCTGCCAAGTGGGTGAGGGTAGAAGGGACTTTTGCCCCATGGGGCTTCTGACTGGCCACTGGAGATCTGATTGGCTATGCAGATTTTTTTTTAATTGCTTCAGCAGCTGCTGCCACTGCAGCAAAAGGATCTTCTCTGTGTGAAGGTAACCTGTGTGTAGGCAAGAATTTGTTTTAACAATATGTTCATTTTAAAAGGTGTCTTGTTAACCTGCTTGTCTGCCTGAAATGTTGAAGGGTTACTGTTATACATAGGCATGACCTCACTTTGTGCCATCCTTTGATCATCTCCACCTCTGTGGCAACCCTTTTGTGGTTGGGTCCACGTCCTGCATGTAACATTTTATAGTTGTGTCTAAAACCCTGCATCGAAATGCCCAAGGTGTTCACACTGGCTCAGAAAGGTTGTGGACCCCTGTCTTAAAGTATCCGTGCAACCAGGACTTTTTTTTTTTTTAAAGAAGTGCCAGAACTCTCAAGGGGGAAATGACGTTTTCAATCTGTATACTGAAAACTCATGAACTTTTAAACATTTTTTAAAAGAATTTTGTCAAAGAGGTTCTGGAACTCCGTTCCAGCGCATGACCTGCAGAGAGGAAGAGATTTGCCACAGACCAAACTCCTTTCTTTTTCTCCTGACCTGGGTTTATAAATATGTGATCCCTGACCTAAAAGTCAACCTGGGGAGTATAAATGCCTGATCACATTTCTGGAACAGGAAAAGAGCCTGTTAAATAACAAGCTGGTAATACAGAGATGTTGCTATTTTCAAAGGCAAATGAAGTCTTCTCAAAATGTTCGACAGCTGTGGGAGGAGGAGTATAAAATAGCAGTTCTAGGTTTGGTTGGATGTGTCATGCGAATTAACAGTGAGCATGTGCAATGCTTTAGGCAATCACAGCAACAAACAGTGCAATACTAAGAAAAGTTATTCCAGTTTAGACGTATTAAAATCATTTGGCTAAGACTGGATTAATTCTGCATAACTCTCTAAATTACACTATAAATGTGTCAGAGAACAGTGAATAGATTTATACAAGCAGAGGACCCAGGACAGCTCATGGAGGGCATCTAATTCCTCCCTCCCCCATGTCACCCTCCCCACACTATTTCTTCTTCCCTCTGGCAGCCTGCATAACTTTCTGCCAGTAGCAAACTTTTTTTTTTTTTTTGCATTCATTAAGGGTAGGACTGTTGTTTGAACACTGGAGACTAAGTTGAGGCCATTTGAGACATACTCAAGTTATGACTTTTTTTTTTAAAGGCATCCTTTTAAAATACTTCTAATCTGTTTCAACACTTTGCTGTTTCTTGCTTTTAAATTGTCCTAATTGTATGCTTTGCATCTGCTTGAGTCTGAAATTTACAAAGTCTTGTGTCATTTGTTTACTGCTGAATGGTTCTTGACTAAGAATGATAAACTTTTGCCTGATCAGAGATACAAATCAAGTATGTAGAACGCTGGCTGGCTGGCTGGATTTGTGCAAGTACCAGCTGCTTTGAGTGGCCCTATGCCCCAACCCCCCCTCCGGCACCTCAGTAGATAAAGCATCTGATTAAAGAATAACCTTGGAGGTTTAAAATGTGAAACAAGTGACATTCATCAAAATAGAGCCTGACAGTTTTCAATACTTGTATAGAAAGAGAAACACAGGATAAATTAAACTATGTTTGGCAGGCTAACAGCTGCTGTTTAATTTCATAGTATAGGTCATGTCTTGATTGTTCTTTGTCCCTGTAGCAATTCTGGTTTTATTTAAACCTTGGTTCCTCAAAATATCCATACCTTCGTTGCTATAGCATAGAGGACAAGTGGCAGATGCTTTCAACCAGAACGAAATGTTCTCTTGCAGCTCAAGCTGCAACCACGTCCTCATTTTTTCCTGGGAACATTTAGATAAAGAAGATGGATGGCCTGGTGTTATTGTGCTCAGGGTTTCCTGTTGTTTTCCATGAAAGCAGTGGCCAATGAAGTGACACAGGGTGAGGAAATGATGTAACCAATCCTGTTTAACTAAACCAGTGATACTTAACAGGGACCATACCCCGTGATCTCCAGGGCATTCAAAACTTTTCAGGGTAAGGGGGGCATCAGAGATTTTAGGCAGTCCCTTGCACTTGCAATGGCTTCTGACTGCCAGTGAAGAAGATTTGTTTTGTATTGTTTGCCCCACCATCTGGATAAAATCCCACATTCTAGGTTTCTCCCCAAGCCCCTAAAAACCTGCATTCAGTAAGCAGGAATCAAACTAAATAAGCAGTTAGCTGATGGCCATCAAACACAAGGATCTAATTGAACATACGTAAAGCTATGCATTATATGCATTATATGCATTATATACATTATTTAGGTATCATAAATCTACCTAAATAAATAAAGATACCTTGTCTAAAGTGCTGTTTTATGTCTTAATTTTTTCTGCTTATAGTTATTTATTGGAGCATTTCTATGCCACTTTCCCCCCCAACAGGACACAAGGGCAATTATATTTCAAGTAACAGAACTATTTAAACTAATAAGGCTGCAGCCCTAAACACCATTTCTAAGGAGTACATCCTATTGGACTGAATAAGGCAAACACAGAAAACACAAGTATACTTCAGCTGGTCTTGGTCCACTCACCAAACTGCCAACCTCAGGCCTCAGACAGGGAGCTGTTGGCTGACGAGCCTTTGGCTGCTGCCCAAGGACTCACAGCCAATGATACGTGTCTTTGGCCTTGTCCAGACTAAGTACCTGTCAGAAGTAAATAAGAACAAACTCAGTAGACTTAAAGGAACTCCCGCAGCTGCTAGCCATCCAGCAGATCCTGCCTTACTTTCTCCACTGGCATGGCATAGATGCTTGGTGGGCAGTAGTGGAGCAAAGTAATGAATCGCTGAATGAAATACTGCTGGGAGACACAGGGGGGAGATGTAGAGCTGCAGTCCTGGGTTTTTTTCCTCATAATACATAGTTTGGGCTTGACCCTGCAGTGGTGGTGGTGGTCACTGTAGTGTTTCCAACTGTTATGACTTCTCTCTTTTTTATAACACTTTTTAATTAGTTTAACAAAGAAGTACTACAGAAAAAGAAAAAGAAAATAAGAAACAGAACAGAAACAGCTAACAAAATGGAAACTATACTCTTGCATCATCTTTTTGTTATCAATATAGTTACAGAGTCTTTGTCTTTTAAGCCATGTCTATAAAGTTTTTAGTTAAAAAATCAAGGTTTAAGTTCTCCAAGGTATTTTTTTATACAATTGTAAAATCTCACCAATTTTCTTTCTAAGTTTTCATCTAGATTATCATGTAGTTGTAAAGTTAGTTTGTCCATTTCAGCTGCATCTAAAAGATGGGAAATTAGCTCTTCCTTTGTAGGTGTCTCTTCTTTCTTCCAATGATTTGCATACAGAATTCTAGCCGTAGTTACAATTTGTATAATCGTATACATCTTGTTTGTTAAAGTTTGGTGGTACAATATTTAATAAAAACAGTTCTGGTACAAATGGTACATTTATGTCAAGTATTTTTTTGTATTATCTCATGAATCCATATCCAATATTTCTTTACAGCGTCACATGTCCACCACATATGGTAAAAAGAACTAGTTTTTAGCTTACATTTCCAACATACATTTGACATATTTGGATACCATTTGGCTAGGTTTTCAGGAGCCATGTGCCATCTATAAAACATTTTTTATATATTTTCTTTACACCTTACCTCCGCACTCAATGGCTGCCCATGAGTGCTTCCTTCTTGGTCCCTGCTATGGAGTGATAAGGGGTCTACTGCCGTGCCCGGGAGCCCCCAAATCAAGCTCCCCACAAGAGCCTCCCTCCGGGATGGCTCTTTGAGAGATCGGATTGCTCCGGTCCTCCTGCTGGGGCCAGGAGGTTCGGGGGTTCCTTGGGAGTCGCACGGGGGCCCTCTGACGAAAGCGTGCCACAAACCGAAAGTTGATCAACTGTTATGACTTCTCAAGTGGCTTCTCTCAGCTATTATCCACATAGCCTGGATGTATCCTAGGCATGGCTCAGCTGTTAATGCAGGACCTGTTTTCTTTGTCTTCACACAAAATCTCCATTTTTGGAGGCAAGCACCTTCTCTTTCAGCATTGACAGATGAGCCACAATGTCCAGTGAAAGAATCAGGGCACAAAGCTATATAGCTATCAAGAGATGGCTACAGAGGATCTGCATAAACTATTGAAGGTAGTTTAATTCACACTTATAATTTAATTGCTTGAAAGAATCCATTTACTGGAACTAAAGTCAAAGGAGAGGATGTCTGGCCAGAGACAATCTTATCAAGTGCCTATTAGTTGAAGGAAAGAAAGCATGGGTGTTTAAAGAATGGGAACAACTAGAAAAGTTCTGTAATTTACCACTCACTTTCCTCAGGTGTAGAGCAATGGGTCTCTGATAAGCTCCTAGGTAGCAAACTATATGACACTCTCCTGACCTTAAGGTCTAGAACCCTTTTCAAGATGCAAGACAGAGAAGATGAATTGTTCTTGTTTACTGAGATACACATATTTATAAGAACAACTCAGAATTGACAGATGCCATATGAAAACCTCTCTCCACCTCTAAAGCTGCTGGTTCTTTGAGGCACATAGCAAAGGCAAGATACTCTCAGGTGCCACTTCCCTCGGACTCCTGGATTCAAAGCTTGCCATTGAAGAGAAGACCAGTCATTGTGCTCACGTTTGAATTTCAGGGTTAAGGAGGAGCTCGAGTACTGACTTCTACCACCACTTCCTTAGGTAAAGATCTAAGAGATGTGGGGTAACAAGGCCATGGAAAGGCGCCAGGAATGGAAAACTGCCCATCTCACAGTAGCTGATTGCAAAGCTGTAGAACTGACACATTTTTATTCTGCCTGATTGTCCGGTCCCCCACAGCTATTAATGCAATACATGTTTAGATAAAGTAGTATTTTATTAAAGCTATGATAGAGCAGGAACAAGTTCATTGTCCAGAATGCCTGGGTCAGGGTGGGCAAGGAATAATGTAAGACATTCAAACAGGGTAATAACCAATAATCTCCATTCCCGCCGAGCGGGCAGACTCCAGGTTACGCGCTCAAAAGCCTGAGAAGCAACGTTCCTTAAAACCTAAACAATTACAGCTTCACACGGTGCAGTTCATTATACATTTGGCAAAGCAGCTC
The DNA here is from genome assembly GCF_001447785.1 of Gekko japonicus. NCBI lineage: Eukaryota > Metazoa > Chordata > Lepidosauria > Squamata > Gekkonidae > Gekko > Gekko japonicus. The sequence goes on along the minus strand of NW_015169225.1, from coordinate 244,555 downwards.
CCCCACACACCTGTTAACCTTGCAGATAAGCGTTGCCTAGCGTTTACAGACAGAAATGCATGAGACAAGATCATACACAGGGAAGATAGGGCATGCGCAGATGCCAGGGGAGAGGGCGGGGGGGAACCAACGGCCTCCCAGTCTTCTATGGCAGCTAGCTGACACTGATATACACTTGCATTAAAACTCATTCTTGAAATCCAGGACAAAACGATTCCTGGCAATTTGTTCTTATTTATTGTAAAGCTAATGGTGAATGGAATGCTTTTCACAAAAAAGATTCAGCCATTCACTGAAATGTACAAATCATTATGTCACAGCCAAATCTTTTCAGTACATGTATAATCTTTTGCAGATGTATTCAATTTGCTGTTTGGTAGGCAAAAAAGAAATGTCACTTGTTCCATGCAGACACATAGGATTTTTTAATGGCATTGAAAAATGAATTACTAAACTTAGGAGAAGTGTTCTATATGATGTGGAAAAAATAAAATGTGGCATTCTGTCAGAATATCCTGTACTTAGAGTTATATGTAAACTCATTAATTATAACATGTGCTTCAGAAATCAGCACCTGCATAATGTATTTTCCAGTAATACCAACTTCAGACAGAATCAGCATTTCTTAATTTTCACCTTCATGTTCCCTGCATCTTTATTTGCCCAATAATTTCCATAGCATATCCTTTCCATTAACACTTCATATCATTATTTTTGTCCACATGTATAGTGTTGACAGTTCTCAAATACTAACCTGTGTAGGCAAACATAAATAACCCTGATCCATTGAGTCATTCCATGTGTATACCCCAAGGTGGATGGGAATTTTTGTGCACATAAGTGAGAGCTATGCAGAGGATTGCCTTGCCTGATCAGACACCTGGGGGTGCACACAATTAACTGAATCAAATAGCCACAAATCACATAGATCCACTATCTGCAATAGGAAGGAAATGCTGGATTAAACATCTATTCTTAAACATGTATACTCAGAGTTAAATCCCATTGAGAAGCTGTGTTGGATCAGGCCAATGGCTCATCTAGTCCAATACTGTGTCACACAGTGGCCAAAAACCAGGTGCCATCAGGAGGTCCACCAGTGGGGCCAGAATCCAGAAGCCCTCCCACTGTTGCCCCCCAAGCACCAAGAATATAGAGCATCACTGCCTTAGACTTAGTGTTCCATCTATACCTTCTGGCTAATGGCTACTGATGGGCCTCGGCTCCATATGTTTATCTAATCCCCTCTTGAAGTTGTCTATGCTTGTAGCTACCACCACCTACTACAGCAGTGAATTCCACATCTTAATTACTCTTTGAGTGAAGAAGTACTTCCTTTTATCTGTTCTAAACTGCTCATTAATTTCATTAAGTGCACACAAATTCTGATATTGTACAAAAGACTTCTTTCTCCACCTTCTCTATTCCATGCATAATTTTGTAAATTCAATAGGAATTACTCTCTAGAAATTGTTTTTAGGGTTACAGCATTGCAGTGCAATCTTAAAATGAGAGATACCCTTTAAAATCAATGTAAATCAATGGCTTTGCAGTTGTCAGTCTCCCATCACTAACAATGATTCCAGTAAAGCACTTTGTAGTTTATTTGTTAAATGAGGACACAGTTGGATTAAGACCAGTGTATAATTCTGTGATTGTAGCTGTAAAGAAAAATGGTTCCTTGTTCTGGTTTGCAGAGTTAAATCTTTGGTTCAGGCTGCAAAGAGGCCTACAGAAACTTTCCCAGAGACAGGTAGAGATAGCAGAGAGAGCGCCGTGACCTTGCTAAATTGTTTTCAGCTGAGGATAGTGTGAAGCTACCAACTGCCCTTGGAACTCCCAATTAGCACATTCCAAAGCAATTGAGCTACAGACACCTGCGTGGGGGTAGGCTGGATCTAGCTGCAGATAGTTTGGTTTCTCCCCCCTCTTGCTCTTGTCCATCCCAGGATGTCATGTGCCTAGTAACAGAGAGTTACATCACCTCTTGGCTTTCTGATTGGTTCAAAGGCCTAGAATTGCTCAGAGGCTCTTTTCCTATAAATGTAGTTACTATTCACACTGTGATGGTGGAACCTGGAGACTATTTGACATGGCTTTGTCAGTAGTCCCGGAGCACCCAGTAATGGCATCCTGTCTTGATTCCTGCCCGGACTGTCTGATTGTGTGAACATCTTGTTTTGCTGAAACTGACTGCCTCTGCTGAACGAGAAAGGGTAACTGGAACTTTGTCTTTATATGTTTAGTTATGCTGGAAAAGCTTAGGTTTGATTATTTTATTCCTTCACTGTCTGAGTCTTATTTTATATATTTTTGCACCTTAAATAAATAATTATATTTTTACTCTGTCATGGTTTTTGCCTTAGCCTCAAAGCATGATCTTGACCGCCTACCAAGTTAACTGTTTTGTCTTGGAAACTCAGACTGCAGCTCCACTCTTCAGGGCTGACTTTTCTTGTTAAGTTCCCTGAGAAGCCGGGAGACTTGGGCTTTCTCTCCTGGGCTGTTTGGATAGATTGAAAGACCTGGTGGCAACCTACCAAGGCTTGGGTGAGTTTTAGACTCTCTCAAGTATTTTGTAACTTTGTTTTGGAATGTACTCCCCTTGCACCAAACGTTCTTGTCCCGGATGGAACTGGCACTTTTGATAGTAGCAGTTAAGAAAAGTGCTGGTATGACCGTGGGAATAGCTGTTGACTATGTTCAAAATCATACTGTATTCATAACTGAACATTATGCCCAGACACATGAGCACATATCTTCCAGCAATCAAGCTTATATGGACAGAAGATGTATTGTGTGAAGCTTTCCCAACCTCTATTACATCTCTAGGGCTTTTAAAGTGTTCTTGAGATGACACTTATCTATCTCTGTGCCAGTCTTTTAACTGTTTGATGCAGTTCTCCTCAGGTTCTCCTCAGGCTGAGACTGAATCTGACAATGATGGAGGTTCTGTGGGGGGGGGCCCTTCGGGATTGGAGTTCAGGCTTCCAGCCCTTGACAGGACCCCATTGACACTGGATCCATCCGTCAAGAGCTTGGGCATGAATTTGGATGCCTCCTTATCAATGGAGACCCATGTCATGCATATTACCATGCTGGCATTTTTTCATCTTCACCAGGCTCGGCAACTTGCTCCTTTCTTGTCGTGCCCTGACCTAGCCACAATAATCCATGCGATGGTCTCCTTCAGGCTGGACTCTGTTAGCCAAATTGCCTTATTTCTTAATAAATGTGGGAAATTATGAATATTAATTGACAATAGGCATTAACTATGGGATGTATATGGGAGTCCAACTTATCCAGATCTGAGAAATACATGCTGAGACTAGATCTGAAAAAGTAGTGATTTATTTTACGGAAGGATTCTCACACAAACAATACAAAATCAAACATACTCACAAGCAATACAGAACTAGGAATTTTAAATACAGAGACATTTGCATTAGCAGGAAAGTATCGTTGGTGGACGATACGTTATCTATCCAATGTGGCAAGTCGAATCTGCAGCGAAAAAGGAAATAGCTAGGGAAGGGGGATCATGAGTTGACCAGCAACACATGTAGAAAGGTCCCAAACTGCTCAAGAAATGGAACCAGCAAGATAGGGTGGGGTTAGGAGCAATGCTCCCTCTAAACTATGGAGCTCTGAGAGCAAAAATTCTACTTTGTGAGCTACTGGCACTAAAGATGTGAGCAGGTGATTTGGCTACTGCATAAATTAGTTTGCTCTGGAGCCATCCTTCCTGAGGAAAGACAAAAATGTGTGAGCCAAAGGCTAAAAAACCATGAGCTAGCTCACACTAACTCAGCTCAGAGGGAACACTGATTAGATTTTATACCCTAAAATGACTGGAAACTGATGTTTCCTTTGTCATGTGGTCCCCAGGAAGTGCTAGAAAAATCTAGATGCTAATGGGTCATGAGAATGGGATTAATTGTTGGGCAATTGAAATAATGTTTCATTAATAGTGACACCTCTTAAGGGGAATGGGGGAAGACTAAAGGAAGAAAAGAATAGCGATGTCCAAGCTCCATTGCCGGTAGTTGGTATTAAGGATTCAATCGTTAACAGCTGTGTTATCAGGATGGGTGGCGGGCAGATGTGCTTGCTCACTAATCCTATCATGGATGAAGTTCTTTTGTTTAGGACAAAGCTGAGTACATGCTTCACCTGGGGCTGTCCATATGCAGAGGTGGGGGGGATGTGCCTGTGTGATGGAGAAGAAAGCTTTTTATGGAGTCTGTAAAGGAATGTCCAAGTTCCCTTTGCAGGGCAAGGCTTCCCTTTGGTGAACTGCTGCTGGCTCTGTGTGTTTGCAGGGTCAGGGAGGCTGGCTTGCCTTCTGCCATCTGACTGCAGAGGTACTGGATTGAGAGGCATCGGATCTTCCATGGGTCCACGTCTGGGTAGGCATGCTGCTACAGGACAAGGTTTCCCTTGTCTGTGCACATGCCAGCATTCCAGTAGGGTGGCAAAGGCTACCATTCAGTCCATTGCCCTGGCACACTATTTGCACAGTTCAGCTTTACAGTAATAGCCCATAACCTTTATAGATGCTGTATAAGGTGACAGTATGGCAACAACTATTGTAACTTGCTCTACACTGGCCTGCCCTTGAGACTGACACAGAAACTCCAGGTGATCCAGAATGCGGCGGTGCAAGACCTATTGGGAATGTCACATATTCAACTTATGCTGTGCCAGCTACACTGGCTTCCAGTGGAATACTGAGTCAGGTTCAAGGTCTTGGTATTGACCTTTAAGGTCCTGAGCGGTCTTGGACCAATGTATCTATGGGGCTGACTCCTCTGGTACGTCCCCAGCAGAGTCTTGCGCTCTACTGACAACAATCTGCTGGTGATTCCCATCGCTAGGGATGTCCGGCTGTCCTCAACCAGGGCCTTCTTTGTCCTGGCCCCAACTTGGTGAAACTCTCTGCCAAATGACATCAGGGCCCTGCAAGATCTTATGTGATTCTGCAGGGCCTGTAAGGCAGAGATGTTCTGCCAGGCTTTTCGTTGAGGGCAGCAATGGTTTTTCCTTGGCTGGCACCCTCCACTGCCTTCCCCCCTTTCTGAATTGCTTTTATGAGTTCCCTCTCCCCCTGCCCAGAAGGTGGCCTGGTAGTCCAGAATTGGGATAAAAATTTCCAGGACGCCATCATTGTGGACTTTGGGTCTGGTGTAATGGTTAAGCGTGCAGACTCTAATCTTGGAGGACCGGGTTTGATTCCCCACTCCTCCACTTGGACCTGCTGGATGACCTTGGGCAAGCCATAGTTCTGGCACAGCTGTTCTTGAAAAAGAGCAGTTTCTGTCAGAGTTCTCTCAGCCCCACCTACCTCATAGGGTGTCTGTTGTGGGGAGGGGAAGGGAAAGGAGTTTGTAAGCCGCTCTGAGACTCCTTTGGGTAGTGAAGGGTGGGGTATAAATCCAATTTCTTTTCTTCTTCTTCTTCTTTAGTTTTTTAAACTGTCTTGTAGAATTTTAATGTTTTATGTGTTTTTATGGCATTTTGCCCTTACGTACATCTCCGAGAGCCTGGCAAATGCTGGAATAGGGTGAAATAGTGATGATGATGATGATGATGATGATGATGATGATGATGATGATGATGATGATGATGATGATGATGCAATTTGTGAATTTCTGTATCAGTTACCCACGGTGCTTGTTTTCTCTTTGTTAGTCAATCATGTTTCTTCACACACACACACACACAAACCCCTACGTCTGAAAGACCACAAATCAAATAATACTTCCACGATCACCGTGCAGACGTGGAGGGAATTATATATGGATGGGATCTGAACTGGCTTTTGACTGTTCAGGAGGTCATGGCAAATAATTCACTGACTATCTCCAGTCTATGTTGGCTGTACTGAAAAAGGTCAGGTTCCATTTTAGCGATTACTCGGAAAAGATTTGAAAAATAAACTCATAGTACAATGCCTTTATAGGAAGGTAATAGACTGACTCTGTGCTGGTCAAGATGATTTGTACTTATAGGTCAACATTCTGGCTTCCATTTTAAAATGTCCCAAATGCTCCGTTTGGAGAAAGTCAGATACATTACTATGTTTTATGAGTATTCTAACATGCACAGTAAAAGGAGCTGCGGTGGCTCAAGTGGTTAAGATGCTGAACTGCAGGCTGCGGAAGGTCAGTAGTTCAGCAGTTCGAGACCCGGGTGCCGCATGATGGAGTGAGCTCCCATCTCTAGTTCCAGCTCCTGCCAACCTAGCAGTTCGAAAGCAAGAAATTGCAAGTAGATAAATAGGTACCACTTCGGTGGGAAGGTAACAGCGTTCCATGCGCCTTGGTGTTTAGTCATGCCGGCCACATGACCACGGAAATGTCTTCGGACAGCGCTGGCTCTTCGGCTTTGAAACGGAGATGAGCACCGCAACCCTAGAGTCGGATTTGACTGGCTTTAGAGCAAGGGAACCTTTACCTTTACCTTTAACATGCACAGTGAGGTTCCCACCTTTTTTCTGGCTATGCCTTTCCAGGATATGCTTTTGTATTGTCTCTCTTAGGTTTTTTCCCATTTAAATGCTAATCTCAAATTAGGCAGAGTTTCAGTTGCCTAGTTCAGGCTGCATTTATGCATTGCTTAACCTCAATAGCCTTTTACAGTCTAGGACACCGATCTGTCACTAAAAGACTAGACAATATTTGCTCTTCATTGGCAATTTTTCATTACTAAAGAATAGGATCTTTGTGAAATGGACTTCAGAATTTTGTGTCTGTGTAAGTTTTCATAGGGATTTTCAATCACTCCTATATTAGGATCACAATTAGACTGCAGATTGCCATCAGCACCCTTGAGTCATCCAAAAGACATTCACTTTAAAAAAATCCAACATTGGTCAGAATTGGATTATGAATACTTGGTGCATGCATGTTCCGCATTCCCCTATCCCTCTTCCATCATCTCCTTTTTGTGTTACAAAAAATTAACATTAAAAAAAAGTTTCAAAAGCCTGTTATTATTGGAAGAAAATTGTGTGGCTTGGCTCTCTGTTCTAGCCATTTACCATTCTTCCTGTTCATAGAAGCATTTGAGTCCAGATCCCAAATATTCTGCACATGAATTCTTTCATAGCTTTGCCAAAGTTCTCTCCCTCCGCCTGCCATCTGCCCAAAGCACCCAACAGAGGAAAAATAACTTATGCAAAAAGCGATTTCCTTTGGTGACTTGGTCCTGCTCGGCAAAGTGTGTGTGCGCATAGCTTGTTTAGGCTCACTTTGCCTACATTACAATCAGTGTCAATACTCATTCTCTCAGTGATACCTGGGAAGTGTATTTCAATTCTGTAATTTATGAATATGCACAAACATGATGAATGCCACCAAATGATGAATGTTGTCCACTGTTGGAGGAACAAAATAGCACATATACTCTAATGTAGTTGATTTTAAGTGATGTGTGATGATGATCCCTTTCTATGATTACCCAAGGGCATTTTGTAATCCAACAAAATTGTGATCATATATCAATAGCAGCTACCTGGCCAGCTGGAGTACCAAATGTCACCACCGCACCTACACAAAATTACTTGAATCGCTGCTGTTTGTAAACTGAGGGCAAATCATCATGGCAATCATATAAGGTACTTAATTTGACATCAAATATGCACTCTGAATAAGGTAAGGTTGGTTTTGAAATGGCTGCTTTGTGAACATTGAATTGTCTTTGGTTTTTCAAGTTATTTTAGGTCACTGGAAGTTTATTTTAGGACAGTTCTAGAACCACACTCTTCTTTTACGTTCGAATGCTTAGTGATTCTGATTTCTTAACTGATTCCTTTTTTACCTATTGAAAGATATGCTTACGGTTTTAAACTTTTTCGCCAATTTATGTTGAAAGACTCTGTTGTGGTTCCTTTTTCAGAGGTACAAATATATGATAAATATTCACAAATATAAATCAAGAGCTAAATGAAACCCTATCAGGGGAGCAGCAGCAAGTGATAAAATCAGAAAAGTCTGAATTGGAAGCAAGAAGGATAGCCAAAAACTTCCTCCTTGATAATCAAGTTTTCCTCCAAATGGGTTGAAACAATTTTCTTAGGAGTGTTCGGTGCCACTTCACTTTCAACACAGATTTATAGAGAAGGGAACAGGAAGCAGCCCCATGCCCTGAAGGAGCATCAGCCCCATTGCCCCACCCCAAAGCAACAGGCTATTCTTGGACTTCCTCAAGACCACCACCTAGCTCCAAAAACTCAGATACCTTCTCTCCCTGTGACTCAGCTCAATAATAGCAAAAAAAAAAAAATTCTAGCATCCATCCAAAAAACGGAAATCCCAGTAACTTGGAGTAGCACAACCATCAAGGGCAATGAAGGCCTACAGAGAGATTGTCAAGTTGCCTGACAAAAGAACATGTGCATTACAACACCAGTACAGTGTAAAAGGTCATATTCAACTGTTTCCCACAAAGCTGTTTCATTATAGCACTTTGGATGTGATTTTTTAAAATAAAATGTAGGGGAGCTGGGCAGGCGATACACAGCATGATTGGCCCAGTTTGAGGTAAATAGTGCCAGGCAGTAAGTGATGTGGCACCACCATGAGTGGGACCGCCACCTCCCAACTATGACACAGTTTTATTAAAGAACTGCACAGCTAAGGAATGGGGCCTCAGTAGTATCTGCAGGGCAAGCAGAGAAGATGGCCACTGTTTTCCTGGGAGGAAGCCTCAATATAGATGAGCAGGATTGGTGTGGTGGTTAAGAGTGTGGACTCTAACCTGGGAGAACTGGGTTTGGTTCCCCACTCCTTCACATGCAGCTGCTGGGTGACCTTGGGCAAGCCACAGTTCTCTCAGAGCTGTTCTCTCAAAAGCAGTTCTCAAGGAGCTCTTTCAGCCCCACCTACATCATAGGGTATCTGTTGTGGGGAGGGGAAGGGAAAGGGGAGAGATTGTGACCCGCTGGGGTGGGGTCTAAATCCAATATTTTCTTCTTCTAGATTCAAGTCCAGTAGCATCTCAACATGGAAGGTAGCCCAGAGAGGCTTCCCAGAACACTCCAGCACAGGAGCATAACAGGACAGTTGTTGAATTTGCCAACAACTCCAGCTGCTGCCTCGCATGTCACTCATACGTAAGAAATGGGAACACTGTGAACAGATCTCCACTAGAACCAGTGTTATTAACATCTCTTACAGAGCTGTTTCACCCGGCTTTCTGTTTTCTGGAACATAACCACAGCATTACATGATGTATTACTTTAGTTATTTTCAAGACTGTTTCCCATCAGCTTGTGTTCTTACAACCTCAATAACTAAAGTTAGACTTAACTGACAAAGCTTCTGTGCTTTTTGCAATATTGCCATATGCTATTTGCTAAAGTTTTTAAAAAGCTTTTGAACGGCATGAAGTGTTGTGCCTCAGTAAAGAAGAAGGATTTGGATTTCTGCCAACGGGTAGGAATTAACATGGAAATATGTTAGATTTTCATGAACAAAATCTAAGTATTAAGACATCCAAACTGTATTTTCACACATAAGTATCTTTCATAACATAGAGCAAGGAATTCAAATCAGGGCTTTTTCACAGGTCGTTTCCTTAGTTAAGCATTCAACTGTCTGTGTCAGCTTTATAGACACTTATTAACAAGGGATCAATTCCACTTTGGCTCTCACTCAAACATCCTATTTTTGTGTTATGATGATTCATCTAGCTGCTCTAAGGGCCCCCATCAATTATGTTTCATTATTTATAACTGCTGGGCTATGCTTGACAACAATTAATGGTACTCTCCAGTTGTCCAAAGTCCAGAAACTTGTCAAGTAAACAGCTGGGGAAAAAGACAAAGAAAGTAAAGAATATCACCAGAATATATCCAGAAGCATACAGCTTTTGGAGTGTCATGTTTTTAATTTAGACTTACAGTTTATCAAAATGCACATTTTCAAGAAAGTGATAGTTTGAATTTGAAAAGCACAATTGCTGTAGGCACCTTCTGACATTCTTTTAGCAGTGTGGGAACCACTACAAGCAGCACAGTGTCAGAAGCTCCAAGTCATGTGGATGAATCACTACCATACCAGAATGTCTCCCATCTGGAGCAATGTTAGCACGGGAAGGAGCTACAGTGTGGGTTTCTCCCATGTGATCTGGATTTTCAGAAGTTACTGATGGGAAGGACTCACAATGCAGCTGTTATTCTTTAAACTCCTAGTGACACTATTTTTTGTCCAGACGTTTATGTGCATCTGACTAGCCTTCACTGGTATTTTATAAACTGGAGCTGTTCACTGTTTTTATTCTTTCTAATATTTGTGACGTTATTGATTTCAGGCACCCTCTGTTGCTTTTAGTTGATTCAAACTGGTATTTCAAACTACATCTTTATGCACTGATGTTTTTATCCGTTGTTTTGTGGTTTTATTGTAAATTGTTTCAACTATTAGTAATAAATCACATAAACAAAGGCATAAAAATACTACAAGCAGTGCTCACACTTCAGTGGCATGGATTCCCCTTTGATCTCCCTACACAACATAGAATCCAGTGTCCCAAGGTGACTTGACTCTTTCTTATTTGTCCCCAGTTAATGGGGTGAGCTCCTGTCTCTAGTTCCAGCTCCTGCCAACCTAGCAGTTCGAAAGCAAGAAATTGCAAGTAGATAAATAGGTACCACTTCGGTAGGAAGGTAACAGCATTCCGTGCGCCTTGGTGTTTAGTCATGCCGGCCACATGACCACGGAAATGTCTTCGGACAGCACTGGCTCTTCGGCTTTGAAATGGAGATGAGCACCATAACCCTAGAGTCGGACTCAACTGGCTTTCGAGCAAGGGAACCTTTACCTTTACCTTTTTAATGCTGTATCACAACAAATTTAGAACACATGGCAGCCGTGCAGCAT
>NW_015169225.1:230582-233622 GCF_001447785.1 Gekko japonicus | reverse complement strand
CTAGAAGGGAAATGTATCTGCATTTGATACAATCCACTTCCTCCTATTTTCAGACAGGACTTCCAGTACAACCAAATACTATCCAGCGGATTTGGCAACATTATTAGTACTTGGCTACCTCTGCTGCCATGACACTTTACATATAGGTAGAGAGAGGGTGGGGGATTAGTTGTGAGGAAGGGCTAATTGCCCTTTTTGGAACTAAAGTGTCCACTTGATGAAGTCAAGAAACAGATTAACAAAACCAGGGCTTAACAGAGATATTTCACTACACATGCTAACTTACACAGTTCTCACTTATACCAAGAATTAAACTCTGTTGCTTCTCACATCTGTTTGTTAACGGTGGCACAGTTGGTATATCCCACTGCCTTAACATCTGAACTGTGTTAGTTCAAGCCCCGCGCTGGTGTGAGCAGCCAGCCTGTTGCCCCCAGCTCATCGTCCACCCAGCAATTCAAAAGCTTCGGTGAGTAGATAAAATGGGAACCGCTCCTTAGCAAGGGCGTTAGCTGACGGTCGGACGTCCTGGTCAAGGCTTGTAAGGCAAAACAAGCTTGCCGGCTACAGAAAGAACTCCTGCAATGGACGTTCCGGCCAGGCGGTGGCAGTGTGGCGATAGACATACGGGTCCTGGAGCCTGGCCAGCAAAGCAGCCGTGCCGGAAAATGACGAAGCCAGCCAGAAGACGTTCTACACCGGGCAGTGTCGGCATGTGCAATTAAAATGAATATATGTTGTCTTCCCTATCCCCTACAAACATTGTTAGTCCCTTGTCTATATTTGAGTAACTGTACATCGCTTTGAGCCCACTGGGGAAAGTGATTAATAAATGGGAAGTATTATTATTAATTATTAAATTATTATTATGCTAATTTGCTACTATTCACAGGTCTTACCAACTGCTTTAATCCAATCCTAACTATACCTATCACTCAGGTACTTAAGCATCTTGATTCTAACTAGCCCTTCCTGGCAACTTACCCTCCTCTCTACCTATATGTAAGGCTTGAGAAAATCTCTTTCAATGTATCTGAAGAAGTGTGCATGCACTTATACCCAAAATTAAACTTTGTTGGTCTTAAAGGTGCCACTGGACTCAAACTTTGTATGTTACTTTAGAACAACACAGCTACCTACTTGAATCTACAGATTCCTACAGTTCATTATTAGAAAACTAAGATAACAAGGATCCAAGTGGATACATGTGAGCAGAACTGCCCATACATCTCACAATAGGGCAGCATCTTTTGTCTCTTATATTACAGGTCAATACATTCTCACAACAAATGACTAAATTTGGCCCAGGTCACATGGGCTGGAAAATGCGAGGGGGAGGCGTGGCTAATTGCCCCGGAGGAAAATAACGCGTGGCAGCCCGATCAGAAGTCCTTTCGAGGTCCCATGGGTAGGCGTCAGGTGCAGATTAGACAGCTAGTCCGCAGCACGGCAAAGAAGCAGTGTTAGCCGAATTGCTCTTTAGGAGAGACAATTGGAACAGCGTATTAATAGGGATTCTTGGTCAGTGTCTACGGAGGATGGGTTGCGCCAATACGTTTCAATGAAGAGACAGAGACAGAAGTAAAAATTCACTTTGATTTACTAAATATCATTCAAAGCACACAATAACATACAGACACACAAGAACTAAGTAAAAATAGATAGAACTGGTAAAGCACTTTTGCGTTAGCAGGTAATCGTTGGTGGGAAATATTTACCTTAGGCGATGCTCGGCTCCTAAAGCTTCCAGCAGGTGGTATTAGGGTAGGGAGGAAAATGTAAAGGGGTAGAAAGCGTGTAAACAGACCAGCTGAAGACACGTGCAGCACTCTATCTGCGCAGACTAGAGTGTAAAGCAAAGTAGGGGTTGGTGACAGGAAGCTGGACTTGAGGGGGAGAAAGCAGACATATAGGGGTCGTAGGAGAAGGGGGTGAGGATGATGAGGTCGCCCTGTGCACTATGTTTTAAAGATGCCGGGGCGAGCAAGAGGGAGGGCTCAGGTGGCTTAACCTGGTGGCCCTGCCCTGCGATCTGGGATTGGCTAGTGGGGTGAATTTCAAGTCTATTGATTAACTTTGATCATTGGAACCTGAGAGGGGAAAAGAGGTACATGCTGCGGCAACAGTAGCGCTAACTCAGCATTAGCTATGTGGATTCTCCATGTGGACTGAAAGTCTGGCGGAGGGGGAACTCTGCATTAAGCCTCTCATGTGTAGACTGAGAGTCTGGGCTAATTAATGAGTTTTCTGTGTTTGCTGTAAACCTCGTGTTTGCACACTCCTGGTAAACCGGACACCTCTGGAATTATGTTGGTTCATCAGATTATCAGCCTCAGCTGGCATTCTATTCACTGAGTGCCCTCGTGGTGAACTCTTTATTACACAGTCTCTTTTATTAGCCCTTTGCATTATGCTTTATTCATAACATAGTCCAGAAATAACCCCAATATGAAGCACCAGGGCTAACAGCAGCATTGCACATTCAAACTGGCACTCGCACCATGCTGTTCCTGTGGCAAACGCCGCTTCCTGTTTGTGCGCATGCGCCATTGGGCGCTTTTCCACATCCTGCGGAGACTTGGGGGGGAAATCCCCTTGGTCGCGACGGAACATCAGCAGCCGCCGGGTGCCACGACAGTCCACCGGAAACGCGGTCAGACGCCCGCCCTTGCCCCGCGGTTTCCGGAAACTACTACCTCGTAGGTACTAGTTTTTAAACTCCGCACCTTCGGCAGGGAGCCACGGGCTCACCACGGGAGCACTGTGCTTCCCAGATGTTGGGGTGTGATCGCACCCAGAAAATCCGTAGGACTCCCGTGCCTCTCCTGTGGCAACTTTGCCGTGTGACCGGGGTCCCTACATCTCACCACCTTGAACCAAGGTAGTCTCATTGTGAACATACAAAAGTGATAGTTGTTCAATTGGACTTATCTTTTAGTCACAGCTGTGGAAGTACCCAAATGTTATTACCTCTGAAAAGCAGACAAATTTCATTTTCATTCCATATTCATTACTTAGATCAATAAATGGCAGGACTATG
>NW_015169225.1:223379-230533 GCF_001447785.1 Gekko japonicus | reverse complement strand
GGAGTCCCATTTCATTTATAATAATTCATCAAGCACAGTTGTTCTTGACTTCCTTCCAGAACTATATACATGTATACCAGCTGTCCATAAAGATTGGGTAATCTCTTGATTTATTAGAAAGCATTCATTAATTGAAAGTACTCCAAATGAAAATTAACATGAGGAAGAGGAAAGGTAATAAATAATACAAATTCATGCATGGTAACAAATGTAACAAAGAAATAACTTAAAATCACACCATTTGTTAACTAATAGTCTCAGTCAGTAAAGTAAGTCTTTTTCCCCTGTGATGTTCTTGAGCAACAGATGTTAATACATTAGTTCACATTTGTATGTATGAGATCATTTAGATGTATGCATTATTCTGATTACAGCTTCTTTGCTGTAATAGTCCCCTTCCTCCCCCCCCCATACATACAATACTGTGGGAAATGTAGTTTCCCAGAGTTCAGGGCATATTAAATCAGGAGCTTACAAATGATGAGAGAGAAAGCTTCGGGGGGGGGGGGGAGTTTCCAAAGGTTCTTAAATATCACTCATAATTGTCTGGCCATTTCTAATTAAATCCTGGGGAGGTTCACCTGCACTTTAAACCTGCAGAAAGATAAGAAGAAGAAGAATAGGTTTTTATACCCCACTTTTCTCTACCTTAACGAGTCTCAAAGTGGCTTACAACCTCCTTCCCTTCCTCTCCCCAAAACAGGTATCATGTAGGGGGGGCTGAGAGAGTTCTGAGAAAACTGTGACTGGCCCAGGGTCACCCAGTAGGCTTCATGTGGAAGAGTGGGGAATCTTAACCACTACACCATGCTGGCTCTCATGCCAGATATAAAGTGATATAATATCAAATCAACCACAAGAGGGAGCAAAACATGTTTGGAACAGAAAATAAACCCCAAAGCAACAGGAACATGCAAGTGAGGAAAATGAGAATGTGGGAATGTGCAAAATCTGCACTATTATGACTAGTTTTTGGACCTCACAATCATGGCACATAAGATAACATGAAACCAGGTGACACAGCAAGCAAGAAAAAATGAAATGTCAACATTAACATTTCACTTGAACATGCTGGATGTGCTAGTGGACATTTGAGTACACTGAAATCAGTGCAATTTAAGCATGGTTGAAACTGCTTTATTGTGGCTTTGTTGTGTTGCTTGTGTATTCAACAAAACAGTAACCCAGCCTGGGATCACTCCAATACAAGATGCCTCCCAAAGGACGAGAGAATTGGGAGATGAAAATATAGTTTCTATAAAAATACACCGTTTGCTTATTTTCAGAAGTTAAATTAACAAGTACAGATTTTGAAATAATGGCTATAAAAACTGAGGGATACTAAAATGTTAAACTTTTATCATTATTTATTCTAAATCCTTGCACCAAACAGCAGTCACCCCTCAAAATACAGTAAGAAACTCAATTTAAGAGATGGCACATTCAAATTGACAAAGTAGTCAAGTAAACTCTCCTAACAGATTAATTATGCCTCTAATTATGCATATCTGGATACCCTCTGGGAAATATTATTGCTGCTCAAAAAGAGGATAAAAATAAGGTTAGTCAGAGATAAAGGGATATAACAGGAAATAAGAGGCCAACTACACCCCTCCCCTACCACCAAATCTGTAGTATCTTAATACTCTGAATCACTACCACATCAGTAATCTCTTTCCTTCAACCTCTTCCTCTCAAAGCTTCTTACATCCCACATAATTAGAAAAAGATTCTCCAATAAATATCTCCAAGATTCCATTTCAGGAACCAGTAGGAAAACAAACCTGTGACAGAAGCCCTATAGAGTAGTCCTAGGAAGCATAGACTGAGACTGTTAGAATAGATGAAAAACATAAATGTCTCCACAGTGGGGAAGAATCCTTCTTGGCCTCCCAAAGGTGGTCAGTAGGAGCCAGAAGAGTCTAAAGAAATGGGCCAGCTAAAATTCTGCACGTGACTGACGCTGGTCATATGAGTGAGCCTTAAAAGAGGAGGATCCAAACGGCTGGGAAAACTAGTGTCACAGAGATATCAAACATGCAAACACCTTTTGCTTCTTATTCTGTTTACCTTGTTTGTCTCAGCTGCAGGCTCTTGATGCAGCCTCAGGCAAGCTACTTTCCCTGCCCTCAGAAGAGCAGGGCTGTTGTGAGGCTTACTGTTGCTGTGGATGTCAAGCTCTTTGAACACGGAAAAGGACCCAGAAGTGCAAAGTCCTCCTGTTTGACTCTGGTTGCGAGGTAAAGGCAAAATCCCTCTCCTATGAGAGGAAGGAGGAGAGGGGCTTCTTCTGTCTGTAGTTGCTCTGAAGGCTACAAGAGAGATCCCTCCTTGGCTTCAGCCAGTCGCTCCTCCCTGCCTTTGCAAACTCAGGAGAGGCATGCCCCTCCCTTGCCAGATCTCCTGTGACCTTTGTTGTATTTCTTTGGTCATGTCCTGCCTTTCTCCCTAATGGGAATCCAAAGCCACTTACACCGTTCTCCCCTCCAGAGCCAGCTGTGGTGCAGTGGTTAACTGTGGTGTAGTGGTGGACTCTGATCTGGAGAACCAGGTTTGACTCCTCCTCCACATAAAAGCCAGCTGGGTGACCTTGGGTCAATCACGGTTCTCTCAGAGCTCTCTCAGCCCCACCTACCTCACAGGTCATCTGTTGTGAAGGGAGGAAGGGAAGACAATTGTAAGCTGCTTTGAGACTCCTTTGAGTAGTGAAGAGTAGGTTATAAATCAACTCTTCTTCTCCATTGTATCTGTACAACAACCCTGTGAGGTAGGTCAGGCTGGGAGTGTGTGAATGGCCTGAGGTCACCCACCAAACTTCCATGGCAGATGATAAAGACATCAGACTGACTTCTACCAAGTCAGACCACCAGTCCATCAGGGTCCGGATTGTCTACTGAGACTGGCAGCAGTTCTCCAGGGTCTCAGGCAGAGAGAGGTCTTCCACATCACCTACTACCTGATCATTTGTTGTTGTTTTTAACTGGAGATCCCAAGGATTGAACCTGGGCCTTCTGCACACCAAGCAGATGCTCTACCACTGAGCCACTCAGGACAAACCCAAATATTTTGCTCGTGAGAACATCCATGGACAGGGTTGCCAGCCTCCAGGTAGTGGCTGGAGATCTCCTGCTATTACGACTGACCTCCATGTGACCAAAATAAGCTCCCCTGGAGAAAATTGCTGCTTTGGGAGGTGGCTCTATGGCATTATTTATTTATTTATTTCATTAGACTTGCTAGGCCACCTTTCCCTGCAGGCAGGGCTCAGGGCCCACTGAAGTCCTTCCCTTCCCCAAACACTGCTCTCTTCAGGCTCCACCTTCCCAACACAGAGCTGGCAACCCTATTCAAGGTACTTATGCTGAAGGAATATTAACCCAGAGCCCAGTTTTCTATTTACAGAGGCAGAACTTTCCTAGGCATAAATTCCATGCTTATCCCTTTTGCACAAAAAAATACAAGGGATCTTGTGGCACTAATATTGGTGGAAAACACAAATGTACATGAAAAAAAGAAACCTGAAGGGAGAAAGTAATACTTCTAAAACAGATAATTGAATGCCGCCCTGGGAAAGTCATCCCTCTGCACTGAGCTGAAAAGCTCTCTGCTGGGGGAGTATAAACTGCTGCACCTCAGTAGGAACCCTGTGAGCCCCCCCACCCACCCACATCCAACCCAGAGTGGCCAAAACTTACTCTTCTGGCTTGCCACGACAGCAGCAACAATAGGCAGCACCTGCAGCCCCCAGTTCGTACTGGTCCAACTGAGGGATGCTGGGAACTGGAGGCGGGGCTTAGCTGACAGTGTGCAGGACCCTGGCTGCCCGCCCGCCAACCCAGCTGGACTGGTATTAGAAAAAGTTTTTAAAAAGTTAAAAAAAATTAAAAACTCTCCGATTTCAAAGCAAGGGGGGCTGTGGGTGGCAAGCATTGCAAGCCGCAGGAAGAGCTTGAAGAGCTGCATGCGGCTCACAAGCTGCAGTTTGGCCACCCCTGTTCTACCCCATCAACTCATCGCAAATACTCCACCCATTAAGTGCCTCAGCACCCCACCACCAGCAGCAGCAAAAGCCCAACTTACCTCTCAGCCGTGTTACTCCCCTCAAAATTCACATACACACTTCTTTCGCCGCCCACTCAGTGCAGCAAGCAACTAAATAGCATGCTTTCGATTCCCGGGCTGAATTAACCAGGAGTCAAAACAAAAGTGCACCATTTAGCTGCCCATTGGGCAGGTGGCAGAAGAAATTTGCATATGATGATTCTCTCCCCAACCCCCCGTGCTCCCTGACTGAGGGGGCAGGCAAGAGGAGATTAACCCGAGGAGCTGAACTTCCATCTCAGCTGAAAGACCGCTGCAGAAGGGAAGTTTCAAAGCTGGGCGGCTCCAGGTGCACTGGGGAAGGGCTCGGGATGACCTGTGGGAGTGCAGCAGCAGCAGCAAAGGGCTTTTGATGAGGGAGGAGTTCTGGAGCAGGAGCGAGCGAGGCGGCAGGCCAGCACGGTGCCCTCCTTCTGTGGCATCAGAGAGCCTAATCCCGCTTTATGCAAAGGGCAGCACTGGAGCGGGCCAGGGCAGGCAAAGCAGGGCTTTTGGCAAGGGGGGAGGGGCAGGCTCGGAAGCCAGCCGGAACACCATTCCGGTGTGTTCTGGCCCAAAAATAGCCCTGATTGTACTAGAACTAAATGCATACTGGGTTTACTTGCTTTCCCACCTCTGGGCACATGACCTTAGAGCTACAATTTGTAAGGAGCCCGCCCCCTCCTCCAGCTAAGACCCCCTTGGTCAATGGAATCCCCCTCTTATTTTGGACTTAGTTGTTTTAATAGGCACCCACTTTTAGAACCTAAGTGCCAGGGGATCTAGAATTTAGGGAGTCTCAGAAAGGCACCTGGGTACAGCTGTGAAGGCCTAGGAAAGAGGTAGGGGTGAGCTGGCATCACAAACTAACTAAATGCAATCTCCCCTAGCTCAGGGTTCTCAATAGCAGTACACTTCATTCTCAATCAGAAAAGACTTGGAACACCCTAGCATACAACAGAGGTGTCTGCCCAGCCCAAGGAAGGTGCTATTTCATTAACCAACACCCAGTTCCTCTTTTTCCTTTTTTTTTTACCCAGTCAAGAAGAGCACTTAAGTCATTAATTTATGCTCCATCCTATTTCAGGAGCTATCTTGACTCATCCAAACTTTTGTGTCAATGCAGATCTGGCTCACTTCAACCTAATTAAAGTAAGTTAATCATATTGCCTCACTCAGGCTCTTTGTGCCCATGTAGACCTGGCTCACAATAGCCTAATCAATGTGTTTTCCACATTTTTTTTCTCACCAAAGCTTGACAGCAGTTACCTTCAAACTGCCCAGTAATATTAATGCATCACATCTTGGAACCATTAGGTTCCTGGGAAAGTGGGTTCCCATGTCTAGATATGGTACCCTTCCCCATAAAAAGACCACCTCCTCAGTGAAAAGTATACCAGGTTTTCCCACTACCCAGGTTTTCCCACAACTGTCTTGCAGGATCCTTTTTTCCCCTTTCTTGCTCAGCTCCTTGGACATCAATCCCAGGATTTTTGGTTGTATGACCCTTTCCTAAAACTCCCCAATTTCATCCCTTTTCCCTTTTATCACGTGCATGTGTGTGTATGTGATTACTTAGAAAATTAGTACTCAGTTGCTTAATGTAAGTTCTTTACAGTTTTACTTATTTTATTTTATTGATTGTGGGGAACTCCTACCAAGATCCACCCCGGTATACATACACTAAGGTCCTATGTTATTCTTTTCTGGAATCCTTTTAATGCTAATTTCCCCTTCTTTGGGTCCAGTTTGGGTTAACAAGTCCCAATCTACAATGCCTTAACAATGTGATACATAAAAATAATACTCAAGGCATTTCAGATTATAAAAATGCATTAATTTCAGGAAATTTTATTAATTCAAGAAACATAGAAAACCCATGCACAAAATAAGCATTTTTACATAGAACAGAATTCTGGCTCTAATTCAGTCTTTCTTTTCCCCAAAGCTACCTGTTTTACCTTTTATTTTGTCAGTTTTTGTTCTCTTCCATCTTTTTTCGATCGTTTTAGAATCTTTCTGATACCCCTGCTTGTGAAAAGTAGTCGGTAGAATAAATACTTTGCCATTGAGTAATGACTCCTGGGATGCATCATTCATTGCATAAATAGGAGCCATTATGTAGTAAATTTTATATCCCATGAGTCACTGGTGGGAACAGGGAAACACAATAAATGATGGCCTAAATTTATGCCATGAGTGATATCTGATGAGAGAATCAGTAGAGTCATTTCCTATGACAAAATTGAAATGGGAGTCTGAGTGGTATGTGTGCTTGTGTAAACTGACACTTCTTAAAAAATTGTTCAGAAATAGTGTGAAGTATCTCAGCCTTTTAGAAATGCAAGCTCAGTGGTGAATAAATTCTATTTAACTCAACAGACATTTCTCCTGAATATATAAGTACAAGGTTGTTCCCTGAAGGCTTGATAGAGAAGGCTAGGGACAGGAGAAATGTGAGTAGACTGGACTTCCAAAGCCAAGCAGAAAATCCAGGTCAAAGGAAAATTAATATGAGATGTCCCTGACTGGGATCTTAAAGTGATATACTGAAAGAAGCCTGATGAAATTTTACCCCATGCAAAACATTTTTTTAAAAAAATAAGTAAATGAATACACATTAATCCTTATACTAATACCGAAGTAGCCCCCTCTGTGCGGATATCTAAATCAGCACAGAGGGGGCACTTGGGGGGCAGGGGGAGGTTTAAGCACACGTGTGCACAAAAATCTTAAATGTGGGGGGAATCAGGGGGATGTTTAAATCCCCCCGAAACAGAGCGTCCCCTGCGCATGCGCAGGAAACGCTCTGCGACCGCCGCCGCCGCCGCTGGAAAGGCAAAGGGGGAGAGAAAAGCCTCGCTTCGGCCGCACACGCCTGCTCACCTCCGCCATGACGTGCTCGGCGCCTCGGGGCGGGAGGGGGCTGCGGCGGCTGCGAGCCTCGCCTCGCCCCCACCCCTGCGTACCCCTTGGGCGAAGAGCTCAAGCCCGGGAGCATGGCGGCGGCGGCGGGCGAGCGGCCCCAGGCAGTGGGGGCCACGGCGGGGAGTGCGGCGCGGAGGGCCATGGCG
>NW_015169225.1:211927-223278 GCF_001447785.1 Gekko japonicus | reverse complement strand
GCCCGGCTCCGCCGCCGCTGCCAAGCCCGGCAAAGGGGGGGGAAAGGACCGGCCTCTCCGCCGCCTCCGCCTTGGAGCCAGGGGGGGAGGACCGGCCTCGCCGCCGCCGCCGCCTCCTCCCTGGAGCCGGCAGGCCGGCCGGCCGGCCGGGTGGGTGGGTAGGTAGGGCAGGCGGGCGGGGAGGAGAGGCCTCGCTGCCACCGCCGCCTCCTCCTCCTCCCCGAGGGAGGGGGGAGGGAGGGAGGGCGGCCGGGGAAGAGAGGCCCCTGCCTCGGGGAGATAGAGGGGTGGGGGGTGGAGGAGACGGGGCTCTTCTCCCCCCCCGCGAGTATCGCGGGTTCCCCTCTTGTAAATCACTAATTGTCACTACCAGTCAGGGCCAAACTAGACATTTCACCATTTTAGAGACAAATTTGGGCATTTGAAAATGCTATGAGGGCCCAATCCTGATCGAAGCAGTGGGAACAGAAGATCTCGTCTGCCCTGTGAACCTTTTCAAGTGCCAAAACAGCCACAGGTACAGAGAGGGAAGGTACAGAGGGGAAAACAAGATCCCCTGTTCCTAGTGTTGTACATGCCCTATCAGGATAAAGCCCTCATGGCTTTTTTAACTCACTAAATTTGTCTCTAAAATGACATCCACGGCCCCAAAACATCTAGTTTCACCCTCAGACATTACTGGAATAAGTAAAACCGAACATAAATGCATTTTTCCTTAAAACTAACCACAAATTAATAGCAAGGAATTTGCCACTTGGATAAACTGGGAAATTGATACTAGTGATACTCAGTATCTCTAGATTTAGGAATCTATGGCTCTGATACAGAAATTCTGTCAGAGTACTGAACCATCACCTGTAAAGCCTCCCACTCTCTGAATTTCCTGTGGGCTATTTTAAGTCATCACTGACATTGTTTTGCCTGACTTTCATCTGCTTATCACTCACATTCAGGCATCAGTCTGAATTTCCAGAATCAGTCTCTTATTTAAATGTCATTCATGCTGCTTTCTATTCCATCTTGTTGAGATTTCTCATTTTTTTTAGCCCTCTGGGATCAGACCGAATAATATTAAAGACAGACTATAAACAATGTAAATAAAAAATACAAATAAGTGATAATTAGCACTTTTTAAAATACATACATAAATAAATATAGAGGTATTTTCAGTTTATTTCCCCCCTCATTATCAATGCTAGACCACTGAAACCTGTCAGTTATAGAGCAATTACAGTCCCAGCCTGCAAGGGCACAGGGAGAACCAAGAAGCAGAACTGCAGGTCAATTGTGGTATAATTAATTACAATCATGTAACTCACAGTTCAGACTGGTGATCATTCAATTACACTTGCAAGAAACAGAGCACAAATTGATTCTGTCCCAAAGAATTAGTTGGAAAGGTCATTGTGTCTTTCATTCTCACTGTCCAAAGAAATGGATGAGAAATGTGTTCTCAAAGTAATTTGACAAAATGAATCTGAAAGCTTTTTATGATTCTATTGGATTAATTCTCAGCTAGAATAGCTATAGGATCCACATGAGGTCCTTCAGTTTTCCACACCAGAGTGGAAAAAAACCCCAAAACCTTAGATCTTAACCTAACTGAACTGAACTTTAGATAAGCATGAAACTTAATGTAGTTATTTGAAAATCTTTGATCCACATTTCATCCAATAAGGATCAGAGGCAGCTTACAAAAACTCTTAGGTCTCTTCTACAACACCACATATTTACTAGGAGCAATTGTTCTCTTGCTTTTACAGGCTGAGAGCCAGGGGAGAGGGTGGGTTTTGTAGGAGGGAGGAGCTGTTTGACAGTGAAAATTTAGACTGAATATTTGAAATGACAATAAAAAAACAAACAAACCTGTACTTACTAATTCAAGGGACTTAAAATATTCACACCATATGCAAGAAAATGGAGGCAATCCATTAAAATGGTCTAGTTGATGTGGATAAGTAATATGGCTTGGATATGTTATCCTGATCTCACAGCTATACTCTAAAGGGAACTTCAAGGAACGAAACAGCTCAGAAGGTAATTGCATCCTGAGCAGGGTTGGGGGGGGAGTAACATCCTCTAGAACAATCTGATGCCTTTCCTTTCTTCTTTGGCTGTTGTCCCTAAAAAGCAAGACATACGAGAAAGACATGCTGGGACATATGTCTGGTATCTTCCTCCTCTGCACTTTGAGGAGAGGTAAGACCCAAGGCCACGACTGTAATCTGTCCTCCTCACAAGATGGGGCTGTCCAATTTCCAGGAGGGGCTTCCATCTCAGGGCTTTGATCCACCACATCTACTTACATCTCAAGGCTTTTGAGCCACCGTGACTACATCCGTCTCAGGGCTTTGGACCCACCACATCCACTTCCTTTTTAGGGCTTCCAGCCACCATGCCAATATACATTGTTTCACACTGGTTTGTGTTTGGGTGTCAGGGGAGGACTCAGGGCTTGGTTCCAGCACAGCTACATATGTCATTGCATGCTGGTTCAGGTTTGGGTCTAAGGTGGACTCTGGTCTGTGAAAACAGGTGCCTGCTCCAACCCTGGGGCCCTGTTTCCCAGCCACCCTGTGGAAACATTTCTGCATCCTGTCTGTCTGTCCTTTGGAATCCCAGAAGCAGTCACTCACTCGTCACTTATCAAGGAGATGATTGATGTGCATGGCCAACCCTTCCCAGGGCTTGGAGCCACCACATCTACATATGTTTCAGGGCTTTGACCCACCATGTCGACTTGCTTCTCAGAGGTTTGAGACACCATGTCTACTTCCTTCTCAGGGCTTCAAGCCACCACATCTAATTATGTATCAGGGCTTTCAAGCCACCATGTCTTCTCAAGGATTTTGAGCTACCACATCTACTTCCTTCTGAGGGCTTCGAGCCACCACGTCTACTTACTTCTCAGGGTTTTCAAGCCACCATGTCAACTTACTTCTCAGGGCTTGGAGCCACCATATCTACATACATCTCAGGGCTTGAAGCAACCATAACTATATATGTCATTGCACACTGGTTTGGGTTCGGGTCTCAGGTTGTCTCAGGGCACATAGCCCTGGTTCTGCTGGGTTGGCAAAAATACCCCCCACCTTCAATTTCTACTGGAGTGATTCTCAGGGACTTTGATTTTGTTTTTGTTCTTCTGGGCTTCTGCCCTTGCTTTTTTGCTGATTTGTTCCCCCTGTTGGAAACAATGGAGTATGGGGCACCTTCTTTGAGGAGGCATAACTCCGACCCTGTGAATCCAATCCTCACCAAACTTGGAGGGCAGGTAGAGGTGAGCTAGCTGGAAATGTACCGCCAGTTTGGTGTCTCTAGCAAACCAGGGGGCGTTCAATACACTCCTGACCCTCCTAAACCTAGACCTCATTTCCCCAGAAAGCACGGTCCTGGGGAACCTTCTTTGGGGGGGGGCATAACTCAGACCTCATAAATCTTAATCAAACTTAGAGGGCAGATAGAGGAGAGTCAGCTGTAGAACTGTGAGTTTGGTGTCTCTAGCACAACAGGGTGCCATTCTACCATGTCATGAACTTCCCAAACTGGTTCATATGAATGGGTTTTTATCCATGACAGTCCATGGTTCGGTCTGTGGGTGTGCCACATACCACACCACATTTCCCCAGTTCATGCCCATCCCTACCCAAAATGCAGTAAAACTTGGGGGGGGGGGGGAAGGCCATGCTCCTGGAGTTTCCCCTTAACTGCTCTTAGCCGGGTTGGGCAATGGCTATTAGCGTACTAGACCCACTGGTCTGAAGATGAGTTTTAGCCAGCAGGTGGATGTGAGTAGTCATATATGTGCCTCCAAGGAGATCAGCCCAGCCTCTAGTTAGAGAAGGGCCTTCAGAATACATCGGAATATAATCAAGCACACAGTCATAGTACTAGATGGAAATTGTTTTCCATAATAAGCGTGATCATGAAAAATGTACTCTAAATCCAGAGAAATCTTCCACTGGCAGAACTGGGCAGGTCAGATAGCATTAGATTCATGACTGTCAAGCATGTTTGTGACAAAGTTTGTGATATCCCTAAGCCAGACACGTGATGGTTAGCTGCTGAACCTGCCCACTGTGATATTCACAGCATCCCTACTCTCAACACACATGGAAACTCTCATCTGCATTCCTACTGAACTGACTGCCCATAAAATATACAGTAGAAATCTGTATCTCAGTTCCAGTCTGCCAGTTGCCTACCTCTAAGCTAACAATTAACTTCAGCTACAATCTTTAAGTAACTGATCACAGAACTGTTACTTCTTAAAAAGATCCATTGAGAAATGTCAGGCTATACTGGGTATTAAGAGGAACCACAAATAGCCTAGTAGGTAGAAGTTGGGAGCTGCTTTGGTAAAGAGAAAGATGGGTTTATAATTGTTTTTAATGAATGGACAACTTGAGGTCAAAGCAAAATGTGCACAGTTAACTTATGAGCTGGTATTTTTTGTAACTTGTCATTACTATTGAAGAGTAAAGAAATCAAGTAATGCATGAATCATTTGTTTGCACCCTGCCAAAAGCTTCACAAGAAAATAGCTTATTTCAATCTCAGCAAACTGATATAGAGCTCTGAAGACACCATGAAAATGTTAAATTATTCTGATGGTTACAAGAAAGTGTTGTCTAGTATATCTAGGTTTAACTCAGACAGAACTGAAATTCCAATAGCCAAAACATTATAAAAGTTTGTTTCCAGTTACATTGCTCAGTTTTGTGACATTTAAATTTTCCTTGCAATAGGTTTCCATTAAATGTCATAGCAGAAGCTGAAGCTTCGATAAACAATGAAGCATTACACTAAGCCTTTTGTCTTAAACCTGAAGATTTTTTTTCTAGTTATAATTCCCCTTTTGATCATTTTTGAAGGTTAGTTTCTACATGGGAAATGTGTTTTGATGATGGGGCTGAGGGTGGGAAGAGGATGGGTGGTGGATCGTTTAGGCATTGACATGTTTACTTGTGCTTGCAAAATTTGTACCCCACGTTGCTGCCCCATCACCAAGGTAGCTAACAGTTGCAACAAAGTATTATAAAACGCATCATAAAAACAATTAAAAACAAAACTAATATTGATAAAATTACAGAAAAACCAGTAATTAAAACAGGGCAGGATGGAGGGTTCATTAAAGGAATACCAGAAGAAAAATGCTTAACCCACTGGCAAAGCAGGGAGAGATTTCCATAGTTTTGGTGCCATGGCCAAGAAGGCACTTTCTTGGGTTGCCAGCCACCTAATCTCAGAAGGTGGGGCACTTGAAGCAGGGCCTCAGAAGATAACCATAGAGGATAGGTAGGTTCATATGGGAGTAAGTGGTCTGTCAGGTAAGCTGGTCCCAAGCTGTACAGGGCTATAAAGGACAATATCAACAGCTTGAATTGGGCCCAGAGATGAATTGGGAGCCAATCTAGATGGGCCAATATTGAAGTGAACACAAACACATGAATATTAAAATAAGTGATATGGTCCCTATGATATTTCAGTCATTGCTAGCACAAGAAAGCTTGGTGGGAAGAACTAGGCAAGACAGAACTGGAATTTAGACTTCTGCATATTTTTCACTCTTCTGGTCCTCTTCCCATCCTGGGGAACTTGAGTCACCACATCCAAATGTGACCAGGCCCTTAATGCCCTTAGCGTTCAATACCAGGGCACTGAATGAAACAAACAACAAAACAATTGCTATCAATGATTTAATACTGGAAAAGTATGCTAATCTTTCATGAATCAATGAGACCTTGCTTATCCTATAGGATATTTTATTTTATTTATTCAGATTTTTACCCCACCCTCCCAGCCGAAGCCGGCTCAGGGCAGCTTACATAAAAATAGGTAATTAAATTAAAAATGTAAGTTGCAGTTAAAACAAATTATAAAATCATACTTAAGTGCTAGTAGTTGTTAATATTCATACGACAGTAGCAGCCAATAACCACTGTACAAATTTCTTATCTCACAGTCAACTTTTAGTGTTCATTTGGAATGTCCTTGCAGGGCTTGCTGTTCTTTAGGCTGTAGATGGCAATTCCAGAGTCCAGAGCCAGCTGATGTTCTTCACTGGTGGTGGCGGGTCCCAAAAGCCTGATGGAAGAGCTCTGTTTTACAGGCCCTGATCTCCTCCGGGAGCTCATTCCACCAGGATATTATTTTATCTCCTATGCTCTTTAACATTTACATGAATGCTAAAAGAGGCCATCCAAAGATTTGAAGCCTAGAGCCTCCAATGATACTTGGGCTGTCCTTTTCACCTGATTCCAAGTAGACAATGGAACCACGAAGCAAGATCTGATGTCAGTAACAGGCTAGATGTGGGAAAATGTAATCAAGACAAGGTGAAACTACTGTCAATTGGGGTAAAGCTGACATAGAATTAGATACCTAGGTGGCTCTGGACAGGGCTGCACTGTTCTACTTGATTAATCTAGTTCATTTTTCCAGCTGCTCTGATATCTGACTCTACTGATACAGAAACAGAGTGTAGAAATAGCCAAGAGATTAATTGATTACTAGCTGAGATTAGTTCTTCAGCTTTGGCTGTTCCTAGAGAAACTCTATTACGTGTGTCATGGGAATACCCAGGATAAGCCTCTACAGCACACTCTATATGGGGCTAACTTCAACAGTCAGTATGGTATAGTGGTTAGAGTGCTGTAATAGGATCCAGGAGACCCACATGGGAATCCCCACTCTACCACGAAAGCTCACTGGGTGACCTTGGGGCAGTAATATATTCTCAGCCTAACCTACTTCACAAGGTTGGGAAGGAAAGGAAAATGATGTGAGCTGCTTTGGATCCCCATTTATTGAGGTCATAATGGCGTAACTATGATGTTTTCCCAGTTTCTCTGTTTCTGTTTCAGGGCCCATTTCAAAGTACTAGGATCATCTTCTATGGCCATGGTACCCAGGATTTGAAATTCCCTTTCCCAGGAAACTCATGCCCAAACTACATGTTATTTAACAAATGATCCTCAGGGGGACGAACAGTATACCAGATTGGGATCATGGTGCAGGGGAGGAGGGATCCAGTCTCTCTGACCCCCCCATGCCATTTATGGGACCCAAAACAGCTCAGGGGGCATTATTTGCCCCCTGGAGGGCTGTATGTGCAAGTAATCAGTGCACATGCAGCTCTCCATGGGGCAAACACACCCACAAGCCATCCTAGATTGGGAAAATGGAAGGAGAGGGTGCTGGAGCCCATCCTCCCCCTTGTTCCAATCCAAATTAGGGCCCTGTGGAGCTTTAGACTGAGTTTCCATAGGGAACCTGCAGTTGCAAGTCCCCATGGCAATCACATGTTAAATACAACATGCAGTTTTGGCCTTACATGTGCCATCCTAAGTAGAGTTACATGCTTCTAAACTACTTAACTTCAATGGGCTTAAAAAGGTATAGCTCTGTTTAGGATCGTGCTGTTAGTTGGCCACTTCTGGCTTTCTGAGCTGTTGACGCTGTTCTATTACAGAGGCATTTTAAGTGAGGAAATGTTTTCTTTGCATACTGTCGGTGCCTTACACTGTGGTTATTGTTGTTTTCCCAACTACTGAATCTAATATATTCAGTTTCTCAAATTGTTTTAATTGCTGTTTTTATTTGTTGCACTTATTACTTTCCTGCTGCCAGTAGTCTTAATTATTCATTTGTTCTTAATTGTGTAGCATTTATATAACTGTTTTAATTTTGTTTAGTTTGCAAGCCACAGTTGTGGTCGAAAGGTGAGATACTAATCTTCAAAATGAATGCTTAAAAACTGTATTTGTTATACTGGTAATGAGTGTGTTCAGAAAGCCTTTAAAAGACATAAGAAGGGTGCACATCTGCTTAGGGTTGCACAGTACACCTGATCAAGCCATTCCTTGCTTATAACAGCCATGAGGATATTTTAAAAATATTTTTAAAAAATTGATGAATTGAGGGATTTGGAGAGAGAAGGAGAGCAATCACTTGATACCCTGAAATGGAAAATCTGAAATTCCACAAGGGGGAAATAGATACTTACTAATGACTGAGTCAGTGTCTGTCATTGAAATCAACCATGGGAGCATTTTTAATGTTTTTATTTCTTTTTAAAAATATTCATTTTGCTACATTTGTTATATTATAAATCATTTGTTAAAATTTGGTTTTGATTCATTTCAATGGAAAATATATGGGAAACTCATGTAGTTATAACATCTCCTTTACACATTATTGGAATGAAGGGAGGTACTCAAGGGATTCCACCTATCAAATTTCAGAGAGAGAGTTGAAAGTATCATAGTTTTAAATGCACTTAGCAGTGCAGTCCTAAATCAAATAATGTCATTATAAGCCCACTGATGTCAGGCCCCTGCCACACGGCAGGGAAAAAACGAGGAGAAGCGCGGCTTTTAAAAGCCGCGCCAAAAAAGAAACGCCTCGGCGGGATCCCACGGATCCCGTTAGCGGTGCGCTGTTGCTCCCCGGCACGATCAGATGCCGGGGAGAAAGAGGCGAGTGGGAGGGGGAGGCTGCCGAACTGTGCATGCTCGGGCATGCGCAGTTCGACCAGGGGCCGGGGATGCGGCGGCGGCAAGACGCGCCGCCGATCCCACGGCCAGGAAGATGCGGCCCAAACGGATGAACTACCTAAGGTGGTGCCGCGCATCAACGGGGGAAGGGCCGGATCAGAGGCGGAAGCGCGACGCCAGGCAGATGTTGACATCTGATCGCTCCCGTTTGCCGCGCTTCCGATCTGGCCTGCTCCCGGCCCAAACTGCCTCGTATGAACGGGGCCCCAGTAGGTTTAAAGGATGTGACTCTGTTTAGGATGGCACTATAGGATTACTGTTTGCAAAATAGTGGTAAACATTTGGCACCCCAAAATGGAGGTGGAGTTATAGAGCAAATGTAGGGAAGCATTTGGCTTGCTTATTCCAAAGGGACTTGCTTATTCCAAAGGCACAGAGACTCTCATGATTTTACTGTATTGTTGTTGCTATGGTTTTAATTTATATGTATTAATTTGTAAATTGCAATAAAGACAGAGGGAGCAAAGCTGGCATTTGGGTTTCCCAACAGAGGCAGAGAAGACACAGAGTGACACAAAGGCTTACATTTGGCATGCACACAAGCACCCAAAAAAACAGACAGCAGGGCAGAATGGGCAGATGAATTAATTTAATATGTATCAAAATGATGCCCTTTCCCAGGGTAACGAACCCTGATTTACCCTGTGTCCCATTACCATTATCTGTTTAAACCTTTTTCCTCACAAAGGAGAGATGTTCTTCTCTGAACATATGCTCTGATAAAAATAAATGGAAGATTGTCCAATCTAATGTGTGTATTTTAAAACTTTTATTGCAGTATAAGAAGGTTTTGCACAGCATGGCAAGCAAGTAGGCTAAGCAAGATGGTTCTCACAAAAAAAAGCGGGGGGGGGGGGAAGTGAGGCTATTTCCTCCAGAGGAATTTGACTCGCAGTTGCACGATCACACAGTCCTTGGAAGCTGCAGGCACAGCCCAACACTGTGTGATCAGACGCAACCGCAGGTGAGTCAGGTTTTTTTTTGCCATTTGTTTCAGATGCACTTAAATGAGGAATCAATGAATCGCAACTCCGCACTGAGGGCTCCCTATGGAGTTTGTGATGATGCGCTGTTGTGTCCTGACACAGCCATGTGCGCGATCCGGTTTCGGCAAGTTCCGCATGCAGTCAGGCGAGTACCTGAGCTTTGCTCCTGAATACAATAGACATTAGGATCCTAGTCCCCTGCCAATTGGGAACCTACGGTCCTTAGGAATAATCAAATCACTGTAGATAGACCATTCACGGGTGTCATGTGCGTGTGGGTGTGTTTTCCTGGGGCGTATAAGCCGACCTGCAAGCCGGCTACTTTGTCTTGTTCTTGCTGAATAAAAGTACATTAGCTGAAATCACTCACCCGTCTGCGTACTTTTAATGCGCATACTGAGAAGGGGGAATAAAACAATGGCATGGAGTTGGGATGGCCTGATCAGGACCATCCTGATGCCATGAGAGTGCGCTGGAGCGATCAGACATGGGAAAGTCCATCCATGGCCTGTCGCAACCCGTTTACTACCAGATTTTCCCTGGTGTCTTTTTACTCTGCTTCTGCGGCGGAGCAGAATGGGTTGCCAACAGCTGTGGGGTGCTTTCCAGATGTTTGTGTCTGATTGCGCCCTTTAAATCCGCCCGGCATTTGCGCCTATGTCGGGGCTAATTGTGCGTGTGATCGCAGCCTTTCTGATGTTTCTCCTCTTTCTCTGATGTTTCATAAGAACATACATTTTCACTTCACTTTTTGTAGGGTTCATAACAACATCCCACATCAGAAAAAACAATCCTAATTATACTTTATGCTTCAAATGATGGAGAAAATAGAAGTAGGACAACACTTTACCAACTTTATTGAGGCGATCTATTTTGAACAAAGAGCAAAATTAAATGTTAATAAAGAGCTTTCAGATCACTTCAAGGTACAAAAAGGAACAAGGCAAGGATGTCCTCTATCACCACTACTGTTCATATGGGTATTAGAAGTATTGCTACAGAAGCTACAAGAAGACCAAGATATTAAAGGTTTGATGCATAAAGGCTTCAGATATAAATATAGAGCATTTGCAGATGACATAATGTTTTTCGTGGAAAATCCAACAGAACTGTTACCATTACTTTTCAAAAAAATCAGTAACTTTGGAGAACTGGCAGGTTTTTATGTAAACAAGAATAAAACAAAGATTATATGCAAGAATATGAACAAAGATTATATGCAAAAATATGACAAAGCAGAAACAAGTAGAACTACAAGAACTGGTACAATGCGAAGTGGTGAAAAAAACAAAATATTTAGGGATTGAGCTGACAGCCAAAAATATAGATTTATATAAAAACAACTATGAGAAATTGTGGCTTAAGCTAACCCAAGACTTTAAGAAATGGGAGAACATGAACTTATCACTGATGGGAAAAATTTCAGTTATCAAAATGAATGTCTTACCACGTCTGATGTTTTTATTCCAAACGATACCAATATTGAATAAGACAGACTTGCTGACCAAGTGGCAGCAAGAGATATCAAAGTTCGTTTGGGGAGGTAAGAAACCAAGAATCAAGATGAAGATACTTTGTGATGCTAAAGAAAGAGGAGGGTTGCAGCTACCAAACCTAAGACTTTATTATGAGGCGGTCTGTTTAACATGGATGGAAGAATGGGTAAAGTTAAAAAACAACAGGCTTTTAAGTTTGGAGGGTCATGATTGTAGGTTTGGGTGGCATGCATATTTATGGTATGGTAAGGTAAAAATGGATAGTTTTTTTAAGCATCACCTGGTTAGAAAAGCATTGTATGTAACCTGGA
>NW_015169225.1:208899-211888 GCF_001447785.1 Gekko japonicus | reverse complement strand
ATAAAGAGGTGACGATTGACTCTTGGGAATATTTGTGGAAAAATTCTATTAAAATATCGATCTGTACCAATGTTAAAGAAAACTGTTATAAAATGATGTATAGATGGTACATGACTCCGAAAAAAATAGCAAATATGAACCAAAATATGTCTAACAAATGTTGGAAATGTAAAAAACATGAAGGCTCATTTTACCATATGTGGTGGACTTGTGAAAAAGCTGTGGACTTTTGGACGAAAATCCATAGCGAAATGCAGAAGATATTACAATGCTCTTTCAAAAAAGCACCAGAAATTCTGCTTTTGGGACTAAAAATGGAAGAAAATGTGGAAAAAAAAAACCTTATTCTGGTACCTAATAACAACAGCAAGAATGCTTTATGCACAATATTGGAAACTGGAAAAGGTACCAGAAATAGAAGACTGGATAGGATAAAATCACTAAGAAATTGAACAACAAAGAAGACGAAGAATTTTTTGAAGAATGGAAGGACTTTAAGAACTATCTGGAAAAGAACTGGGATGTAAAAAAAAATATTATTATGTTTAGAACAATACTGAGCAAAAAGTTGTTATCTTTTAAAGTGATTAGAAATATGATATTAGCTACTGATGAAATATATATAAGTAAGAGGAAGGGGGTGAAAGCATTGCGGGAAGCCACAGGAGGGGAAGGGGGATGGGTTGGGAAGCCACAGGAGGGGAAGGTGTATGGGTTATAGGGTAAGTAAATGTTTATGTATGCTTTTTTAAAAGTTTTAATGGATAAATGTTGAATACCTATGACTGGAAAATAATAAAACTTTGTTTACCAAAAAAAAGAAAAAACAAAAAAAGAAAAAAAATTATGACATATTTTTACATAAGTCTCCTTCTACTGGAAACAGGGTTCTAATCAGAAAATATAACAACTGGGCTAGCATTCAGACCTTGGCTCAGATCTAGATATCACATCTCCACTGCTAGAAAGCACTTTACCAATTATTCTCGGTCACAGCTCTGAGCAAAAGACCAAGAGTCACCAAAAAAAAAAATACATTCTGAACAATGGCAGAGGAAATCTATATGGAAACTGGGGGGGGGGGGGGCTGTGGCAAGAATTCCAGGCTCCACCTAAAAGTTGGCAGCCCTTGTGAAAAGTGTTTGGCACTCAAATGAAGGCAGCCAACAGCAGAGTATCATTCAGTATGGGCCAGCATGCTCTTTCTGTTGCCCCAGAAGGCTGGACCAGAACCAACAGGTTGAAATTAAATCAGAAGAGTTTTCAGCTAAACATTAGGAAGAACTTCCTGACAGAGTGGTTCCTCAGTGGAACAGGCTTCTTCAGGAAGTGGTGGGCTCTCCTTCTTTGGAGGTTTTCAAACAGAGGTTAGATGGCCATCTGACAGCAATGCTGGTTGTGGGAACTTAGGCAGCTCATGAGAGGAAGGGCAGGAAGGGTTGTCTCAGTGCTTAGTTCTTGCGGCCCTTTCTTACACGCCCAGGGAAATGCTGTTCACTGCTTTGGGGACAGGAAGCAACTTTTCTCCAGGCCAGCTTGACCAGAGATCCTAGAGGTTTTCTGTCATCTTCTGAGCATAGAACAGCAGTCACTGGGGGTGTGGAGGAGAAGGTATTTGTGAATTTCCTGCCTTGTGCAGGGAGTTGGACTAGATGACCCTGGAGGTCCCTTCCAGCTCTATGATTCTATGATTCCCTCTCATAAAGTATCAGTGGAAACCATGACTCTTTACATCATGCAAGTCTGCAGAATTTAATTTCTAGTTCAGGCTTTTTGTATGCTAATACATCAATGCATTAAGTCATCTCAGGTTATAGGCACTTCCACTTACCCAGTTAGCAAAAAAAACAACAACCCAAAAAACTGTGGCTGCAGCCACACACACTAAATAATCCACTTTCAATCCACTTTCCAACTGGATTTTGCCAGTTCACACAGTAAAATCCAGTTGGAAAGTGGATTGAAAGTGGATTATTTCATGTGTGTGATCGCAGCCTGCTCCATGCAACAGGAACTTGAAAGTAGTCCACAGCAATAGTTTCATGATCTTCCAGAGGACAGGATGGTTGAGAAGGACTGAAATGCATGCATCCTATCCTGATGTTTGGAGTACTACTGCTATATTTGACTACTGTTCATGGGGTTTTCTTGGCAAAGATTCTGGAGTGGGTTGCCATTTCCTTCTCCAGTGGGTCACATTTTGTCAGAGTTCTCTGCTGTGGCCTGTCCATCCTAGGTGGCCCTCCATGGCATAGCCCACAGCCTCATCGAACCATGCAAGCCCCCTCACCATGTCAAGGCAGTGGTCCATGGGGTCTGCAAAGAGTCGGACTTGACTGTGCGACTGAACATCAACAACAACATTTGATTGCCCCCCAATCCGGAAGAAAGACAGACACGTTTCTTGGGTACTGAACGGGCCACTTTATTAACTTCATTAACAACAATATCGACAACGATGAACAGCAAGGGCACTACAGATTGTGGCATGACCGGGCC
This sequence comes from Gekko japonicus, assembly GCF_001447785.1. Taxonomy (NCBI): domain Eukaryota; kingdom Metazoa; phylum Chordata; class Lepidosauria; order Squamata; family Gekkonidae; genus Gekko; species Gekko japonicus. The sequence continues at coordinate 209,389 of NW_015169225.1, read as the reverse complement.
AGGGGTCCTCGACCCCTCCCCAGCCATTTGTACTAGGGCGATCCACCCAGCCCCAGCTGGTAGCCAAATGTATGGCTCACAACCAGTCAGCATGGCAAGTGGATGATGGCCAGGGATAAGCCAGAACCCCCGAGCCTCGAGGCTCAAAGGGATGGCAATCCCGTGCCATCATCTAGGCGGTCAGCTTTCCCCGCCCCGGGCCTCAGGGCCCAAAGACTGTACTGGCAAGACCCCTATGCCCCAATCGGGGTTATATGCCGGTGGTCACCATGCCACAATCTGATAAACTAACATCCTGCCGCTAAAGTGACCGAGCCTCTGCTTAGGCCGTGCTCCCATTACTTCCTAAAGCTGCTCGAAGCCCTTGCTGAATGTCATCTAAGAAAATATCCAAACCTGCCTCCGACAGATGCACACCATCGCTCCGGTATAAATTGGGTGAAGCCACATGTATGCCAGGATGAGGCAAGTATATACCTAGGCCCCCTTC
>NW_015169225.1:208428-208574 GCF_001447785.1 Gekko japonicus | reverse complement strand
CTGTGATCCCATGGGCCCACGCTTGGCTCGTCGTGCCGCCCAAAAAATAAAACTGTGGCCGCAAATCAAGATCCGCTTCCGCTCTGCCCGGCCACTCGTGCCTGTAATGACAAAACAGTCAACACAACAAAAGAACAAATTCACAG
>NW_015169225.1:186004-204153 GCF_001447785.1 Gekko japonicus | reverse complement strand
TCCAATTCCCGAAACAGAAGGGAAAAAACATCAACGTAATCCCCCCTACATATTTTTTCCCTGGTAGCTGGCAACAAGTGGTCACCCAATGGCAAGGCCACGTCCCCATGGGGAAGCGCTGTGACCGACGTGGCTGCATAAGACACCCCACCAAGTAAAGGGGAGCCCCCACACTGACACGCACAACTCTGGGCCCCATGCCCTACCATTTGACTAGGTGGTAAAGCCCCATATTGCCCCCAACTGCGGGCAGAAGCCGAGCCGGCCCCGACCGGAGCAGGGGTAGATGATGCCCCACAGGGCCCCCAAGGCCAAGCCACCCCTACCTTGGAACACCCATCAGACTTACCCCTGGTATCAATGCAGTGTCCTGGAGCTGCCCCTTGTTCTGCCGCTCCCTGGGATTGCGACAGGCCAGATGGGCCCTCACCAGCATCTTCTTGCCGCCCTGTTCCTCCAGAGCTGGCACCAGCACCTGCAGAAACCTTGCCCTCAACAAGAGAGAGACGCGTCAGAACTTCAGCCTGAAAACGCTTAGCCGTCAAAGCCCGGGTTTCTTTCCTCCCGCCTTGCCCTGTAACAGGTGGGGTACGGGGAACCACTATGCCAGAAGCCTGCTCTACCGCTAACAGCCTGGCCATAATTGCTTGCTGAACTTCGTCACCCGCCTCCTCATCAGAGGAAGATAATGTGGGTGCTGGCCTTTTTGGCCCAGGCTTGGGTGCAGGTTTCTTCCCTTTGGAGCGTCCAGTGCCTTTCTTTGGTGCCATGGCTGACTGCCTAAAAGCGTAGGTCAAATCCCGGCTGCACTTAGGATTTCTGCCACACAATGGCTGCCCAGACTCCAACAGGTTTCAGCTACAAAATGGCCGCCGTTCAACAAAATGGCCGCCGTTCAACAAAATGGCCCCCAGGTCTCTCAGCCAACACGTGTCCCCTCGCTACAAACAGTGGGCAGACAGCACCACCCACTGGTGATTATGGCCAGCAAATGGGGGGGCAATATCAGCCCCTGAATAGCGGGGCAAGCAGCCGGCGAGAAACCAATGCCGAGGTTCTAAAACCGTTCCCCCACCCTCGACTGAGTCCCGAACCGGCCCTGCCGCTCTGAGCACGATCCGCCCTCCGGCCCTTCCCCGCTACCGCCTGCGCGTTGGCGGGGCTTTCTCTCGCCACCGCAACCTGTTCTTCTGATCGGGAGCCACGCGTCCCTGAAGCCGCACTCTCGGCCCGCCGCCGGTGCTCCCTCGCCGGGTCGCTCGGAGAGCTCCGAAGGAGCTCCTCTTCCTCGAGCGATCAGGCGCGCACTGAAGGGGGGAGGCAGGGGCCGGCCTCAAGATCCGGCCCCGCCCCCCGTTCGGTCCCGGATGCGGCGGTTGCCGCGCCCTGCTCTTCCTCCTCCAGGGCGGCAAAGGCGGCCCCCGGACCGCACGGGCGAGCCGGCAGCCCGGGAACCGAATTACTGCAGATTTCCATGCTTCCGTGGTTTCAATACCTTTCCTCTACTTGTTTTAGGAGCTTTTAAAGATCACTGCCACTTTGAGTTTCATAATAAAAGAAAGGGTGGTATAAATGTCAGTGATTATGGTGGCGGTGATGAACAACCACTCTATCCTCAAACAATAGAAGGAAGACAGCAGAATTCATTCTCATATTGTGAAACTCTTGCCTGTTATACCAACATTTCTGCAGTCTCTTGAAATTAATCTACAAGTTACAATAGGGAGAGGAGTTCTGGATGTGCAACTGTTGGACTGGGGCACCCATATTCTTCAGAAATTTATCACATTGTCCCTCAGAAGAAACAGATAATGACAGCTATTTAAAATCATCCTTTGTGTTGCTGTTCTGCTCGAGTACTGACAACATACTGCATGGTTTTTAATAGGAAAATAATTAGTGCTAAGCCCAGGCTCTTAGCTGCACACTTCAGTGATGGTCCAGAATCTTATTATCACCAGCTTGTCTTTTTTGCTCCCTGATCTGTAAATCCATAGCCAGTCTCTGCATACATTTAAAATAGCAGAGTCGTGACAAAGTCTGACTCATTATAGGTATTGTTCTCTTGTGAATTCGTATAGTTGAATAATTAAAGGCTGGCGGTAAAATGAAATGTTTCCTCTATATTACTCTAGTCTGTTGGTAGAATTTGTTTGTTTTTAATTCAAGATAAACAGTTTTAAAATAACCTGGGAAGAGCTGAAGGTCATACAAAATGTGAAAACAAGCCTGAAACAACAGTGAAGTTCTTCCCAAAGATGCAGTTCCACTCTGATGAGCAACTGGTATTTATGCTGGCTCTATTCAGAAGTACATAACAAAAATCTATATTTTGCTATCCCAGTAAAGATGGTTGGAATACATTTCCTGACGCAGTTTTGATGGCTCTTCAAGCAATTCGTTCCTTCAGATGTTTTTCTCTATTTTTAGCATAACCTCTCAAAAATAGCTACTTCTAATAGTCATCGTCCACCTTCTTTCCTGGCTCCAGGTGCAGACCTAGTTGCCTGCCTACTGAAAACTGAAGCTTCCTATCCAAGGAAATAATTCAGGTGAACGGCTTACCTCGTCAGCAGCACTTGGGTTATATCCCTTCCCAGTAGCAATCTCAGTAGCTTTCCTTCTCACTGTGTCGTGTCCTTTGTATATAATGCTCATATCTATGGCACTACATGGTGCACAGTGGAATGTGTACTGGTTAAAACCCTGATCATCTGGCTTTTTCCCAGAGAAGAACTGTCACTTTGTCTTCAAGCACTGGTATCTCGGTGTCTTTCTTCTATTCATTCATGTAGATCTTTGCAAGAAAAATATACAAGTATTTGCTTCTGGAGATGGCTTAGGGTCCTCCCATTGTCAGGATCATTAATGCCCCATGAATATTCTTCTGATGTAGCTCTTGCAACATCTGTAATCTGGTCTATGAGAAACAATTATCAGTATTTTAAATTTTGCTGCTATACCACTTCCATGTTTTGTAATAAAGGAATGGCAATAATGTTTTGGGTTTTAGAAAATCTTAAAAGAACTATAAGACAGTCGTTCTAAACTCAGATAATGATGCTGCAGCACAGGGCCTCAGATGGCTAAGGCCCTGTTTTATAAAATATAGCCTAATAATAATGGCCCTAGAAATGAAACACTTGTTCCTCAGGTACTTCCACATCTCAGCTGGCCAGGATGGGATCAGCCAAATTTTATACTATATGCAAAACCAATGCACTGGATTAGGAATGTACAGATACAAAAAAATCTATTTCTCAGATATCAGGAAGTTGAAAAAATATTGGTATTCCCTGTTCTGGTTTCCAAATACCAGTTTAGTATTCAAAGTCGGGTGGTTCCCTCCCCCTTGGATTCTGATATTATTCAGCTCCATTAATCCTTATACAAAATATTCCTGGAGGGGCTGTTTTTTTTAGCAAACTGCACCAAAAGCGCAGCAGAACTGCTGGTGCCTGTCCTTTAAATAACCTCCAGATTTCCAATGAGTTGAACCATGAGGTCCAATTCTATGATCCCCTGAATAAGGTGCCCCCAGCCATCCAGTTTGATGTAGTGGTTAAGTACGTGCACTCTGATCTGGGAGAACTGGGTTTGATTCCCTACTCCTCCACTTGCAGCTGCTGGATGACCTTGGGCAAGCCATAGTTCTGTCAGAGCTGTTCTCTCAAGGACAGTTCTGGGAAGAGCTCTCTCAGCCCTGCCTACCTCACAGGGTGTCTGTTGTGGGGAGGGGGGGATAGGAGCTTGTAAGCCACTCTGAGACTCCAAATGAAGGGTAGGGTATAAATCCAATCTCCTCCTCCTCCTCCTCCTCCTCCTCTTCTTCTACTTCCTCCTCCTCCTCTATTGTTTGCTGGAGGAGGGGGATTCCATGCTTTCTTCAGGGCAAAGAATAGCCAAAGACACAAGAGCAAGCAGAGCAACCCCTGGCCAAAAGCCTCTCATAGCAGAGAGAACCAACAAACCCAAAGAACAGATTCAGAACCAGGGAATGCCAGCTGAACAGCGAGTCAGTGCAGCAAGCCTAACAGAACAAATGTACAACCTGGGAATCCAACCCAATGTCAAACATGAGAATTGTCCAACCAGACTAAATAGGACTGCTGTGCAAGTCCAACAAATGTAAAATCAGAGAATCTAAACCAATATACAGCCCAAGAAGCAAAGACAATGTTCTTTGCACTCACTGTAAGCCCACACGCCTGCTATGGTGTTTTTATGAACTGAGTTACTGTACCTGATGAAGTGTGCCATCGCTGTACCTGATGAAGTGTGCCAATGACAGACTGTGCCAGAAACTGACATGCTGTGAGCGCCCAATAGGGATACTTACCAAAGACTGTGTTCCTGTAATGGTGGTTTTTCCTGAGGTGTTCCCATGTCCAGCAAACGCCATTTCGTTCTAAGCACATGACCACAGCAAGCAGCAGACTCCATTTCGTTCCAAGCACATGGTCACAGAAAGCAGCAAATGCCATTTCAGAACAACCGCATGGTAACTTACCTCCTGGGGGCCCCCTCCCCCTCGCACCAACGGACAGCACGTACTCACAAAGACCCTATTCAACCTGGCTGCATGGACATGAGTCATCCATCTACATACGAATCCCCCTAGCCCAGGTGTCTTGATTGAGTTAGCCACTAGCTCTCAAATTGCCCGCCATACCCCAGGCCCTCCCAGAGAAATACAGTAGCCAATCCCTGACCTTTTGGCTATGACCGAACACAGCATCACAAGGGGAGGTCTCCTGGCCCCAGCCCCTCCTCTAACCCTCTCTGATATAATCAGAAATGCACCTCCAGTTCAGTCTCTTGAGCATTCTACCTGAAACCCCCCAGCGCTCTCAAACTACGCCGTCTATTTAACCTGCTTTACCCTTCAATCCAGCTTTCTATCCCAAATCCTTCCCATCCCTCTCTGTGTTCTAGCAGTGCACAGCTAGAACCTCTTAGCACGTGGTCTTAGCTGGTCTGAGTCCATTCGCTATTCTTTTCCATTTTCTCCCAATCCTTACCCCTTCGCTTGAAGTTTGGAGCCACGCAGGAGCAGCTAGGTAATTATACCCCAAAGCATCAACCAAAGTTACCTGCAAATTGCAACTGTGCTGAATTATTCTCTCTTTATTTCCTAGTTCTTGTGTGTTGTGATTGTTGTGTGTTATTGTGTGAAGTGAGCCAGTAAACTATAATTATTTTCAGGAAGTCTGCCTCAGTCTCTTATTGGGAACCTCAGAAACAGCAGCATCCTCCGTAAACCATAGACAGTGAATCCCGATAAACTGTTCCAATTGTTCCTCTTTGAGAGCAATTCGGCTAACATCACTGCCACAGGGAAGTGAAGGCCATGCACCGGCGGGAAGTAGGGGCAAGGGCAAAAGCGGAAGTTAAAGGGCAAGGGAGGCTGATGGAGGGTAGCTCAGACTGAGAAGAAGCTGTGGGAAAGAGACGCAGGGAGGGCCTGGAAATGTGGCAGCAGTTGAGGACAGCCTGGATTCTAGTCCGGGTGCTTGGGTTGGGAGTGCTGACTGAGTGCTCACTTCTGGCACACAGGCCTCACCTGCCTGGCCATGCCTGGCTGTGCATCCCTGCCATCTCCCGCTCCATCTCCATCTTCACCTCCTGGGGCAGCTGCAACCATCAGTGGGCCAACCTCATTGGCTGCGGGCGGGGGGGGGGGTCTGGTATGACCTGAGAATACAATCAAAAGAAGCCAGGAGGAAGGCAGAGGAGGAGGAGCTGCTGCCGCCCAGTGTCCAGCAGCAGCCATCATCCCGAGTGCTGCTTCTCCTCCTCCTTCTCCTTTCTTTCCAGAAGCACCACACCTTCCCCTCCCCACATCATTCTAATTTGTGAGCTACTGGCATTAAAGACAGATGTGCAGGCCGGCGGGGAATCGTTCCCCCCACGGCACCCTCCAGCGAGGCTGCCGTCACCAAAGGAGCGGAGGTGTGTGGGACCGATCCTGAATCCCCCTCCGTTTTCGGTAGGTCTCCCTCAGCTCCGCTCATGATCTTGCCAGATTCGGAACGATAGGAGAAAGGGAGTTCTAACAATATGTTGGATCCCCAAGCATCGAGAATAAATCCACGTTTTCAAGAAAAGCAAAATTTATTTCAAAGCGTTGAAGACATACTCAAACACGTTCTTTGTTAGAACTGGGGATACACAGTTAGGGCGAGCATAATAAAGGAAATTCAAACAGATACATATCCAATGAATAATATTCCCGCTGGCGGGCTAATGAAACGGTTGCGCGCCCAGTCCATGGGAACCAGGCAGAACATCAGACAAAACACAGGTGCAGTTCTCATGAGATAGCAATAGGCAAGCATTACAGCATCTTCTCCCCCACACATCCACCAGTAGTTATCTTAGGCATTCCAGCACAGAAGCAGGATAGTATAAACAAGCCGGGTGCAACAGGGTAAGGATATGTACACAGAGGTCACAGAAAACAGAATGGCAGCTTGCTGACATACTGCCCCCCTTAAAATACACTTAAAACACACCTCCCGGGTCGGGCGGGAGATCTCCCGGGCTGGGCGGGAGACCTCCCGGTTTGTCCGGGAACCTCTTGTGGAAACTACGGATCAGGTAAGGGGCCCGAATATCCCCTTCTTCCACCCATTCGCGGTGCTGGGGACCGAAATCAACCCATTCGATAAGGTACCAGAGTTTACCACGTTTCAATTTACAATCAAGGATATCAGCGATCTCAAAATGTTCATCCCCTTCCAAAATGACAGGTGGAGGAGGAGTAACTGCTGGTCTCCAGGGAGACGGGCCAGGATCCTTCTTCAACAGGCTCATGTGAAAAACAGAATGCAGAGCACGTAAATTCTTAGGCAAAACAACATCAACCGCCACATTATTTATGACTTTACGCACTTTGAATGGACCAATGAACTTCCACCCCAATTTCCTGCTAGGTCGCAGCATCTTAATGTTCTTGGTCGAGACATACACAAGATCCCCAGGTTTCAGATCAAACCCCACCACCCTACCCTTGTCTGCCTGGGTCTTGTAAGCAGCCTTGGCTGCGTCAAGCGTTTGGCATAGCAGAGGCCATGCATTTTGCAATGAAGTACACCAAGTATTAGCATCCCCCACGGGACGTTGGCCCATCCCCTCCAGGAAAGGGAGGGGGGGGCTGTCGTAACCAGAAACAGCTTTATAAGGAGACATGCCCGTGGAGCTATGGACAGTGTTGTTATAACAATATTCAGCAAGAGGCAACAATTCACACCAATCATTTTGTTGATAATTAGTAAAACAACGAAGATATTGCTCCAGGGTCTGATTCACTCGTTCTGTTTGTCCGTCAGTCTCAGGATGATACGCGCTGCTGAGCCCTTGTTCCACCCCTAAAATGGAAAGAAGTTCCCTCCAAAACTTAGAAACAAATTGGGTCCCCCTGTCAGAAATTAATTTAGCAGGCAATTGATGAATTTTCACCACGTGAGACATAAACGATTTCGCCAACTTCTGTGCTGTAGGCAAGGAAGGAAAAGGCACAAAATGAGCCTGCTTAGAAAATAAATCAACAACCACCCAAATAACAGTGTTCCCTTTGCTCACAGGGAGATCAGTAATAAAGTCCATGGACACCACTTCCCAAGGCCTCGATGGAGTAGGGAGTGGTTGCAGAAGACCGGGAGGCTTGCCCCCCCTGGGTTTAGTTAAGGCACAGGTCTGACAGGATCGAACAAAAGTCAATAGGTCTTTGCGCATGTGTGGCCACCAAAACTGTCTGCGGATGAGTTGCAGTGATTTAACAAAACTCCAATGTCCTGCCAGTCTGGAACCATGAGCAGAATCCATCACTTCCCTCCTCATTGAAATAGGCACATACAGTTTGTCCCCAGAATAAATCAGACCTTCTGGGCTACGGACATAATCCGGCAATGCCCGCAGGGAGGCATTATCTTCATCAGTAAAAGCAGAAACATATTTCTGGACCCAGGCCCCCCCCCCCTAGGGAAAAGGGAAGGCGAAGTCTCATCAGAGCGAGGAATTGAGCGCGCTTGCGCGCGGGTGACAACAGCCCCCCCCAGGTGGGAGGGGGAGAAAACAGAGTCCATGATGACCTCACGCTGACTGTCATGCTGTGGGAGGCGTGAGAGCGCGTCTGCCAGGGAATTAGCCGTCCCAGGAAAATGACGAAGAGTGAATCGAAACTTAGCAAAGAAGTCCGCCCAACGAAGTTGTTTTGCGTTTAGAGAACGGGGGGATTTCAGCATTTCCAGATTTTTATGGTCAGTCCAGACTTCAAATGGCAGTTGAGCCCCCTCCAACCACTGCCTCCAAGTGGAGAGAGCCAGCCGGATAGCCGACGCCTCCTTCTCCCAAATCCCCCAGTTTCGTTCAGCGTCCGAAATTTTTTTTGACACAAATGCAAGGGGGTGTAAACGACCATCTTCCCCTTCTTGCAAAATAGCGGCCCCCATTGCCACATCCGAAGCATCAGTCTGGACAATGAATTTTTTAGTTTCATCAGGGCGCGCCAGCACGGGCTCAGACGTGAACATTAGTTTAAGTTTCTCAAAAGCCTCTGCGCAAGCAGGGGACCATTTAAGCGGGGCGCCTGGTTTTGTAGCATCAAACCCCTTTCCCTTGGTTTTTAACAAATCGGTTAGAGGAAGGGCAATTTGAGCGAAATTTTGGATGAAATTTCTGTAAAAATTGGCGAATCCGAGGAACATTTGCAATTGTTTGCGGGTTCTGGGGGGTTCCCAGTCAAGCACAGCCTGTATTTTAGCAGGGTCCATTTCCACCTTCCCCCCGGAGATGCGATAACCCAAAAAGTCAATGCAGGGCTTGTGGAATTCACATTTAGACAGTTTGGCGAACAGGTTGTGCTCATAAAGCCTCTTAAGGACCTGGCGCACCAATTTAATATGCGACGGTAGGTCCTGGGAATACAGCAACACATCATCAAGGTAAAGAACCACCCCTTTGAACAAAAATTCATGTAGGACCTCATTGATTAAGTTCATGAAGACCCCCGGAGCCCCTTGAAGCCCGAAGGGCATAACGAGGTATTCAAACTGCCCCAAGGGGGTATTAAACGCAGTCTTACTTTCGTCCCCCTCCCTAATGCGCACTCGGAAATATGCATCCCGTAGGTCAAGTTTCGAGAAGATTTTGCCTTTGGTGGCCTCTGCTACCAAGTCCTTGATAAGGGGGAGGGGGTAGGCATTGGACAAAGAAACAGCGTTCAAACCCCTATAATCCGTGCACAATCTGAGCCCCCCGTCTTTCTTCTTTCGGAAGAGTACCGGCGCGGCGAAAGGGGAGGAAGCCGGGCGAATGAAACCGCGGGCCAAGTTTTTATCAATAAAATTCCGCAGTTCAACTTTCTCAGCCGGCCCCATCGCATAGATTTTACCTTTAGGCAATTTACAATCAGGCAAGAGTTCAATAGCACAGTCAGTAGAGCGATGGGGGGGCAGTTCGTTAGCTTCTTCTTCGCCAAAAACTTTCGCCAAGTCTCTATACTCTCGAGGCAAAGACGCTAACTCTTCCGGCTTCAAAGTGCCGCAGGGGAACTGCGCGGCAGGCCGGTCTCCCCACGAATCCAACCAGCAGTGATCTACACATTTTGGCGACACGAATTTGACAACCCCTTCTTCCCACAAGATGTAAGGGTCATGGGTAAATAGCCAGGGACTCCCCAGTACCAAATCAAACTGCGACTTAGGGGTAACAATGAAGGTCCTGGATTCCCAATGATCGCCAGCCCCCAACCGCAAAGCCATAGTCTCATGCGTACAAGGTTCCATGGGCGCCCCATCCATTTGGGTAAAAATGATGGGAGATTTCAAGGGGGTTATCCCCGCTTCCAGTGTCAATAACACTCTAGGGCTGATGAGATCCCTCCCACACCCAGAATCAATCAACGCTCTCACCCTGACGTGGGTACCCAGGAGCGGATTCATTAAAGAAACAGTCACGAAAAACAGGGAAGGGGTTTCTCTCACCACCTTGGGCGCAGTGCTGGAATGGCCGTGTCGTTTTGCGCCTCTCACAACAGGCCGTTGTCGTTTTCCGCCGGTTCAACCTCCACCTCCTCTTCTGACTCGGCAGTAGGCGGCTCGGTTCCTTCCGGACCTTGGGCCGCCTGAAGAGCTTTGGAGAATCGTGGTTTGGCCATCCCCGTCTTCCCCGGTAGTGGCGTTTTAGGCTTCGGAGTAGGCGGCTTGTCTTTAGCTTGACGGCTGCCACAATCCACGGCGAAATGCCCCTTCTCCCCGCACTTTAGTCATAGCCCCATCTTCATGCGTAGTTCTCGTGCCGATTCCGACAGGCGTTGAGTCTTGGGTCTGGAGGCGCTGGCAGTGACGGGTCTGTTGGTCGTAGCAGCCAGGTCGAGCTTGATGGTGTTTAGCCGATCCTCTGCATTTTCAGCTTCCTGGGTCCAAGCCATCAGGGAGATAGGATTAACAGTCTTCAAAACCGTTTCTCGGATGTCCGCGTTGAGTCCCAATCGATACATTTCAGCCAAAATGTGATCGGGGTAGTCTCGGAGCTTTGCTGCCTGCTTGTGGAATTCCAGTGTGTATTCGCGAACCGACTTCTTGTTCTGACGATAGGTGCGGAGAAATGCTTTGGCCCTTTGGCTCGCGTTGACATCCTCAAACCGAGCCCGCAGCGCCCACATGAATGCTCGCAAATTCAAAAGTTCCGGACCGCGGTCATTGTGCAGTCCCACATACCATGTGGCGGCGTCTCCTTTCAGTCTCGCCGAGATGACATCAATGAGAGCAGCTTCATTTCGGACGAGGTGTCGGCTCTCTTCTACGAATTTGTGCACCCTCACCGTGAAGAAGGCGAGTTCCTCTGGGTTGCCGTCAAAGGTAGCCTCCAGTAAATCCTTGGGTCTGGGCCGTGGAGTCCTTACCAACGGTCCCAGCTGCCCCGGAACTCCCCCGAGAGGAAGACCCGGAGCAACCGGTGGTCCCGCTGGCACTGGCCTCATCGGTGGCGGCAGACCCGGCGGCAGACCCGGCATCGGCTGTTGCGCAGGTCCTACTTGCTGCGGAGGTCCGGCCGGTGGCTGGGCAGGCACCTGCGGCGCGGGAACTCCCGGTGCTGGGGCGACTTGCTGTTGCGCGGCGTGTGCATCAAGAAAATTAGCCATTCTAATGTCCATCATCCCCGGCAGAGCTTCCATTACATCCTGGAATGCCCTCAACAAGTCCCTCACCGAGTATTCCAGTTCCTCCAGTCGTTCCCCGGTGGTTTCCTCAGGGATCGGTTCTCGACGTTGATAGTCCGGGGGTGGGTCATAGTCTTCTTCCGTTTGGAAGCCCCCGGCTCCCTCCGAATCCTCTACGTGGCCTCGGGGCCCCGATGGCTCGAACATCCACTCCTCGAGGTCTTGCTTGGAACTCCCCTTCTCCGAGGTAGCCCCCGGCTCTGGGAACAATCCCTTGTCAAACAAACTTTCACGTAATCCGCTCCCTCGACGGGAGTACACCTCACGGGTGCCTTGAGTGTTGTACATAGTCCAGTCATCCTGCTGTTGAGTCTTCCGCGGACCCCAGTGCGAAGGGGTCGGAGGCGGCCAAGACAGATGTGCAGGCCGGCGGGGAATCGTTCCCCCCACGGCACCCTCCAGCGAGGCTGCCGTCACCAAAGGAGCGGAGGTGTGTGGGACCGATCCTGAATCCCCCTCCGTTTTCGGTAGGTCTCCCTCAGCTCTGCTCATGATCTTGCCAGATTCGGAACGATAGGAGAAAGGGAGTTCTAACAATATGTTGGATCCCCAAGCATCGAGAATAAATCCACGTTTTCAAGAAAAGCAAAATTTATTTCAAAGCGTTGAAGACATACTCAAACACGTTCTTTGTTAGAACTGGGGATACACAGTTAGGGCGAGCATAATAAAGGAAATTCAAACAGATACATATCCAATGAATAATATTCCCGCTGGCGGGCTAATGAAACGGTTGCGCGCCCAGTCCATGGGAACCAGGCAGAACATCAGACAAAACACAGGTGCAGTTCTCATGAGATAGCAATAGGCAAGCATTACAGCATCTTCTCCCCCACACATCCACCAGTAGTTATCTTAGGCATTCCAGCACAGAAGCAGGATAGTATAAACAAGCCGGGTGCAACAGGGTAAGGATATGTACACAGAGGTCACAGAAAACAGAATGGCAGCTTGCTGACACTCAGCTTAGAGGGAGCACTGGTTGCAAGACCAACAACATCAATTTAAAAAGACAGAATCAAAGCAAAACCAACACTGCAAGCCAATACCAAGCCCCAAGAAGACACGGACCCACCAGAAAAATAAAGAAAAAAACAGTCCTGGGAGGCTTGAAACACTGGCTCCCGATAGTTCCAGTTAATCCTGCACAGTTCCTGGATTTTTCTGGACCCAATTCCCGGTATCCCAGAAAATCCCAGATACCATCTGGAGACCTAAATATATACAGAAAATACCAATAAGGGGAGATAGATATATTATTAATAGATGGGGGTGGGGGAGATTGGATGTATCCAACTGCACACTCCCTACACTGAATGCTGGGGAAATTGCGGATGCTCACAATTTCCATACAGTCTTTGAAATCATTTTCACAGTGCTGCCCACAACTTATTCAAACATTCTAATTACATCTGTGAAGACTTCACCCACTAGATTCTGTCTCATTTATTTTAACGAGCTATGTTTAATGCAAATGAAGAAGAATGCAAACTGCAAGCCATAGTTAAATAATCTTGTCCCAAGAGATGGAATACATTTTGAATGGTAGCACATGTTCCAGAACATCTTCATTTTAATTTTACATGTAACACTCAGAAAAAATTACTCCAGTTTGAAAGGATCTGCCAGTTACAATGTCACAACGTTTCATCTACAAGACTATTGCATTAATTTGTCTCCTTAAAAAAAATAACTTTAACCAGTCTTATAATTAGAAGTCTCCGTCAGTTTAACTTATATCATACACCTGCTTATGATGCCCTACTTTAAATCCAGGTATATCTTTCCCCTTCACAATAAAAACTTCCACTACCTCAAATATAGTTAACAAATAAACAGCCTGGGTCAAGAACCCTTGACCATCAAGAAAACATTTGCATTTAGCTGTCCAGCTGCATCCAGCATCATGATCTGGGTTAGCAGTCTCTGAATCTGAAGGGAGTATTAGCACAACAGAAAGAAAATAGGTCATGTAACTTTACACATTTTATAGAACAGGAGTCCATTCCAAAAGATTTGCAGGGTAAGATTAGGATTATTATTTTGAATTGAAGTTTCCATAGTTCCATGCCTCATCAGCTCCATCACCCATAGACCTTCTGCTCTCTAACCTTCCTGCCTCAGGTAATAACTAACAATGTATATTCTGTGGTAGCTATGGTTGTCAACCTCCATGTGGGGCCTGGAGATCTCCCAGAATTACAAGGGATCGCCAAACTACAGCAATCAGTGCCCCTGGAGAAAATGGCTGCTTTGGAGGGTAGACTTTATGGCATTATTACTCCATGGAGATTCCTCTCTTCCACAGGCTTCACCCCCAAATCTCCAGGAATTTCCCAACCTGGGCTTGGCAACCGTAATTTTTCTGCCTTACCATTGCATCATGTGGGTAGGTTCCTAGATGCCCCTCTCTGAACTTCAGAGAGACTACAGGTATGCCTAGTTTAGTAAGTTAAATTCTTCATTGATGTAAGAGTTGTGTAAATTCCTTTGTGTTGACTCATTCCTTTCTGGAATACAGATCAGGTTCTCTGTCATGTCGCAAAGGACTACAGTGCCTTGCATACAGAATGAAATGTATTATGATTTTCAGGTGCTTGAATGAGGCCATGCCAAGCTTTAAAAAGATGTGGCTGCTACTAATATTGGCAAAAGAACCGTCCATACACACACTTTCGTGGGGGGGGGGGGGTGGAAACCAGGTGTCTGCTGGCACCTTAAAGACTGGCAACATTTTATTTAGGATCGACTTTCATGAGCTAATGCTCACTTTGTCAAATAAGTGAGCTCACCTTACAAATGTTTTTTGCTAAAGACACAAGACTCCGTTCATTATTTAAATAATATAACATTGATACCTACACCAATAACCAGTAACATCCATACCTTAAAAACATAAAGCAGAGATAAGTGAAGCCATATTAAATAAAATAACTCATTTATTTAATTAGCATTTAAGGCCACTCTTCCCTGCTAGCAGGCTCAGGGCAGTTTACAACAAAGATGTATACAATAAATAAATTAAGTTAAAACCAACAATAAAATACAGAAGACATATATCCACAAATAAAGCAATCCAGTTCCAAGATGGCAGGAAAGATTCAGCTTCCAAAAGCCTCTGGGGGGGGGGGGTTGCTGCGGAGAATGGAGGGTATGAGAGTGCCAGACTACGTGCTGTCCCATCGCTGTCGCTCAGCTGAATGACTGGCAGAACACCTCTGCCTTACATGCCCTATGGAAAGGTAACAAATCCCGCAGGGCACGGAATTCATTCTTCCTCAAAATCTAACCACTTAAACACATTTTCAAACTGCAAGCTTTATCGCCTTCTCCGGTTTAACTTTGTTCCAGTTAATTTTTACTGCCACAAACACCTTCCTCTCCCTTTGGAATTATCTCCAAAGATAATGCATTGTTTTATTTACCAGGACCCAAGGCAGTAAAAATAAATACAATCAAACCATAGAAGATCATATAATTAAAAACACTGACATAAATAAAATATTTTTAAAAAATAACATTTGAAGCTCCCACTTTTAAAAATACCCTGTGGACCTATGAGCCAGACATAGACTGCTCCAAAAGCTCTGCAAAACAATTCTTTTTTGCAGCCTTTTTGGACAAGATGTAGGATGCTGCAGCCACTCCAGAATATGCTGAGGGTTGTCTTGAGTATAACTTTATCCAGAACAAAGTCGATCACTCAAGGCCTACTAGAGCCCTTCATAGTAGCTTGTCCAGCCAGCTTATCCCCAAACCAATGGGCTAGAGTTAATGTAAAACATTAAATGAGCTTTTGAATAGAAGAAGAGATTGGATTTATACCCCACCCTTCACTACCTGAAGGAGTCTCAGAGCAGCTTACAACCTCCTTTCCCTTCCCCTCCCCACAACAGACACCCTGTGAGTTAGGTGGGGCTGAGAGAGCTCTCCCGAGAACTGCCCTTGAGAGAACAGCTCTGAAAGAAGTGATGACTGACCCAAGGTCACACCAGCAGCTGAATGTGGAGGAGTGGGGAATCAAACCTGGTTCTCCCAGATTAGAGTCCGCACTCCTAAGAACCACTACACACAAACCAGGATAGGGTTGCCAACCTCCAGGTGGAGCTTGAAGATCTGCCAGAATTACAAATGATCTCCAGGCCAGATAAAATGGCTGCTTTGGAGGGTGGACTCTGTGGCATTAATATACCTCTGCAGTCACTTCCCTGTGCAAATCCTGCCCTCCCCCCCAGGCTCCACCTCCTAATCTCCCAGAATTTCCCAACCCAGAGCTGGCAGCCCTACTGACCAGGAGGACAGAAGCACCAGCAGCATAGAGACACCATTAAAAACCTGGAGCTGAGGTGGGAGGAACACAGCCAGCCATCCGTGCTGCTCAGTGTGAAGAAAGCCACCTCAGGTCAGTTTGGAAAGTATGATCTTCAGGTCTGTTTCAAACTTACAGTACAATTTTGATTCATATGATTTGTACTTCTTTTGCCAACACAAATCCCAGTGGTTTTTTGATTGAACTATTTTCTTTTTAATTTACACTGAGTGCCACTAAGAAGAAGAAAAAAGAATGGAAGATAAGGAGTTTTTCACTGATGAGTTTCCAGCTCGCTCTTTCTGTAACCACTCCAAAACTCCTAACATGGGAAAGGCAGATGAGCTCGCCAGGCACAAACACAGCAAATTAAGTTGCCTTTTATCATGCTTTCAGAGCAAGCACCATTTCCGTTCCATTGATTTCATCCTTCATTTTGCCCTGCTTTCATTTCAGCAGGGGGGAAATAATTCTAAGCTGTTTTCATGTTTCATTCAAATGATGTATGGAATTTGATTACAATTTGTATCAACACTGCCACAAGAATACAATGTCTATCTATGAGGACATGACAAAATGATAAAAGCAGATTCCAATACATCTTTAACTGCTCCATTTAGTAGATAGAAAAAGAAGTTTTATAAGTGGCAGATGTTCTGCAAGCTTTGATGCAAGGAAAGCATCCAGGAAGGTCACTCTGCAGGTGTGGTGCTGTCCCTGATTTGAGCATGGGGAGTTGTATTGGCAGAGAGACTCCCAAGATGTTCTGCCCAAATATTTCAGCTACTGACCTCAATTCTCTTCTGATGGATGCCCTTGTCAGTCAGCTGATAACCATCTATGTAACATGGAAATAATTCTTTCTTCATGCTATGGTTATCCTTGTATAAAGGTCTGTAATGTAAATTTGAATTACTAGAATTGCGAGAGTTTTAAACCATGCAAGCAGTCCAACCAAGAGCTGTCTTGCATGCATACAAGGCTTTCTCATCTTCCAGAACTGATGCAGGAAAATGTTCCAAACATGTACCTGACTAGTGTGAGCATGTCCAGCTTGTAACCATCTAGCAGGGAATAGCTATCACTACTGGTCCTTCTTGTCAGGTGCACAAAGCCATCCTATGAAGAATTACTCCAGTATAAACCCACTGAAATAAATGAGCTTAGACTGAAGTAACTCCGCAAAGGATTGCATGGTTAGACAGCTAGCTCCACACACCCTAAACTTTTGCTGGAGCCTTTGTAGCACCAAACTTAAACACATAGGTAAATGGGAGATGATTTCTCCTTGTAGTGAGAGAACCACTTGTAATCCATATAATTCCGTCTCTGGATGATAGTTTTGTTTCACCAGTTTTGGGAAAGGTGATGGTGCTGCCCTGTACAATAGTGGTCTTCAACCCTTCCAGACCAATGATCCACTGACCTGCAGTCATGTGGAAGGAAGTCACAGAGCATCAAACACAACACTAAGAGGTGCAGACAGAGCCTCTGAAACTGCCTATATTAAAAGAGAGTCCACCACAGCACTGAGTGATCTTGTCATGTGTGCTGGACTGTGCTGTAAAAGCTCTTAAGTGCTGTGTAAACATGTGAAGGGTTAATGCCTCATAGAGCCAGAGAGCCAGGGGTGTGGCGACACTTGTCGCGGTCCGCGCGGAATGCTGGCTGGCACGTTAGTGCCCAAGGGAGATAGAGAACCCACAAACACTGGAGGCAGGTACTTTGGTGCAACCACAGTGATTTATTTACACCAAGCGACCACCTAATTACAGTCCTGAGTGTCAATATGCTCCGCAGCAACTGATACATGGAGAAGGGGGTAGAGTGCTGTACAAGCTGTACATTTATACATCTGCTGACCAATCAGCTCATGGCTGATGCAACCCTCAGCAATACCTTTAGTGCCAGGTTGCACTGCCTCAATCCAGTTCTGGCCAGCCTTGCTGCAGTCACATGCCCACCACAGTCACATGCTGACTGTCACTTCACTGACACCTCAGATCAAACTCATCTAAGGCCAGTCTTACTATTACAAGTGTATCACGACACTCCCCCTTAAGACTGCGCCTAAGATGCACAGTTTGCCAATCACTTTACAATGTAAAACCATATTTACATTTTAGCAATCTGTTACATCCAACAGTCAGTAAAGCATACATGTTTACATTGTTATTCAGATGTTCCATGGATTAGCTCCAGTAAGCCCTGTTCCATCACATCACACACAAACATTGTTATACTCTACAATTTAGTTACACAGTATATATTACAGTTACACATAACCCTTATTCACTGTTCCAAATGTTACATTCATTATTCCATTGTTACTTTGCCCCCTGTATGTCAAGATACCTCTGGGCAACTTTTGTTAGTGCAAAAACTGTTTTTTGCCTTTTGAACCAAGCCTCTGATTTAGGCAGTTCCACACTTGCTCACAAAGAGCTTTGTTTTTTAAAACATCTTTGTTGCTTGCTCACACAGAGCCATCAGTTTTGTACAGAAAAAACTTTATTACATTGCTAGCTGTTTAAGCCCACAGCAATACACTTTGTTATACCTTTGGTACTGCCCTCAGGCACATGCTTTCAGTGAACACCCTTTTGCACCCTTTTT
>NW_015169225.1:185637-185756 GCF_001447785.1 Gekko japonicus | reverse complement strand
GGCACATTTTTATTTGTTATAGTTCTAGGTTCAGACCTTGCAGAACTCTCACCAGACATTTGAACACTTTGTTCCTGCTTCAACTCAGGTTCACTTGTTACCACACTTTTATTATTTGC
>NW_015169225.1:184369-184546 GCF_001447785.1 Gekko japonicus | reverse complement strand
CAGCATGCTGTCATCGCGGCAATAGGTTAACGTGGCGCCGGAATCGAGCAACCATTCCCTGGTACCTGACACACTTTGCAATACCACAGCAGCCTGGTGATTAGACCCAGACTCATGCTTGCCCTTTTTCTGCCTCTCGGGACAGAAACGGATTAGATGACGCTCGCTGCCGCAGCA
>NW_015169225.1:167472-184054 GCF_001447785.1 Gekko japonicus | reverse complement strand
ACCTCGGTCTTGCAGTTGTTTGAAGTAATCCTTCAGCGTGGCCAAATGCTGCTTAATGGGCTGGTCAGGCTTTTGCACCGTTCTGTACAAACGCCTCGTCAGAGAAATAACAGAGCCCATATCTGCCTGCTGATAAATTCTCTTGAGAGCGTTCCAAGCCTCCTGGCTGCTCTCCTTCTCAGTGACATAAATTAAGTTGTCATCACTCACGCTCAAAATGATAAAGGCTAAAGCTCTTTGATCATTCCTCTCCTCCAACCGAGTGGGCTCGTCGGGGGGGGTCAGAAATACAAGTCCAAAGCCCCTCTTTTATCAGGAAATATTTCATCCTCTGAGCCCAAATAGCATAGTTAGTGGTAGTTAGCTTCTCCACGAGCTGAGTTGTCGGTACCTGTGCCATGCTGGTCTGTGCTCCTGGCTGCTGGTTGCCCCGGCTCTGCAGATGGACGTCTGTGTCAGCACACGACTCCCCCTCAACGCTGCTGCTGTCCGGCTCGTCCAGCTCCTCCAGCACCTCCGAGTCTGCCAGCTGCTGGGTGTCCTTGTCGGCAAAAGACTCCCCCTCACTGCTGCTGGCCTCAGACTCCTCCAGCTCTCTCGGCACCACCGAATCCTCCAGCCTGCTTCTCCACAGCTCTGCAGGGACACTGCTTTCGGCTCAGCACACGAAAGCCTCTGTTAGCAGACAAGTTATTACTCCAGTGGGACTCACTCACAACTCCACCTTACTGCCAGCCGCGGATCTGGGCCCATAACCCTGTCACGGTCCGCGCGGAATGCTGGCTGGCACGTTAGTGCCCAAGGAAGATAGAGAACCCACAAACACTGGAGGCAGGTACTTTGGTGCAACCACAGTGATTTATTTACACCAAGCGACCACCTAATTACAGTCCTGAGTGTCAATATGCTCCGCAGCAACTGATACATGGAGAAGGGGGTAGAGTGCTGTACAAGCTGTACATTTATACATCTGCTGACCAATCAGCTCATGGCTGATGCAACCCTCAGCAATACCTTTAGTGCCAGGTTGCACTGCCTCAATCCAGTTCTGGCCAGCCTTGCTGCAGTCACATGCCCACCACAGTCACATGCTGACTGTCACTTCACTGACACCTCAGATCAAACTCATCTAAGGCCAGTCTTACTATTACAAGTGTATCACGACAACACTATGAATCATGGCGCTCGCCTAAACTGCGGTCTCCAGCCCTGAAGCTCTCCTTCACACACCACATGAAGTTGCAGCCAACGGAAAAGTGATTTAGCTGATGGGAAAATTGGGCAGAACACAAGCACAATCTCCAAAGGGTAAAAATAAGACAATTAAACACTATTTTATGGCCGAAAATAGTAAAAAACAAAAAGACTCAAAGGCTTTAAGAGAAAACGAAATGGCGACTGGAGCTTTTTCCGAGCCTAACGAAGCGTCCTTAAATGACCCAGTAAACAAAACTTTACAAAATTACCTACAAGCATCTTTCCAGTCGATGGAAATGACTATTTTAAAATCTCTAACTGAGAAAATAGCTGGAATGCTTAATCCACTGAATGATAAGATGACAGAAATAGCCGAAACGCTGACACAGAAAGGGGGGGGGAATGAAATGGCATTCACACTAGCACAGACAGTACAAGAGAAAGCTTGCATGCTTCAGGGAGAGACTCAGACACTAAGAGATCATGTTGCTTACCTCGAAATATCCCAGCGCCGAAATAATCTTAAATTTCGCAGTCTCCTAGAAGGAATTGTAGTGAATAATGATCTCATATGTTTTATGGGAAACCTGATCGCAGCAGAACTGGGAGCTGAGGAAGGAGTCTTCCCTGTAATTTCAAAAGCCTTCAGAAGGGGGCCTCCAAATGTCCCAAACAGGAAATTCCCAAGAGACATTGTAATAACCTTGGCAGATCTTCGGGTGTGTAAAGCGATTTTTAACCAAGCTAAACAAAAGGGTCACCTCACATTTCGGAAAATTAACATATCAGTCTTGCCTGATATACCACCAGAGGCTCTTCAGCTTAGAAAAACTTTGAAACCAGTCACCTCAAAACTTCAAGAAGCTGGATATAAATACAAATGGACTGCACAAGAAAAGCTCCCAGTGATACATCATGGACATCAATTCATAGCTCAAGATGAAGATACTGGCCAACATCTGCTGCAAGCACTACACCTAGAAGATCCAATGGAATTGGAATTGGAATCATACAAAAGAAAATTCCCAACTGAATCCGCTGAAAAACTGACAAAGATCCTAGCACATTAAGGACTTTATGTGTCATTAGCAGAATAAGAATTCTGAGCTCATGCCAAGATTGTTCCATAGTTAAAATTAAATCGTAATTGTATGGTTGTATCTCTTTGAATAATATTTAAAAATGATAATAGTAATGAATGGCTGCTTTTCTTATACTGTGATGTTAACTCACTAAAGGGGGGTGGAAGGGAGAGGGAATGAGAAGGTTTCAAGCTCCTTAATTAATTAGTTGATAGTGATTTATAGATTGGTTGACTGTAATTGATTGTACTATAAACTATATTATTAATTGTTAAATTAATTTAAATTTAACTAATTTGAATTAATGCATTTTAATCTGTTACCTTTACAGGAAACAGCATTTAATATCTAGCAGTCTAACAGAATAATCGACTGCTACCTGAAATATAATTCTGCTTTAAAATTAACAGGGCATAGTGCATAATCCTCATAATTTGACAGACTAGCTGACAATAGTTGACTGTTTAATTTTGTGTACTGTTACTAAGCTTCCTCAGCTCACACGTACACACATACACACAAACAAAAGCAAAATAAAGATTAAAAGCATCATAAAAACACTACAAAAGGACACATTATAGACATAATACTCACATTCAAGGTTTATAGTTAAATACATTGCTGATTGTTTGTAAGGGATAAAATCCTTCGCTGAATTGTATTACAGAGCACTTTTCCTGAGAATTGTATTAATTTAAGGAGGATTTACAGAAGGGGGAGAAATTATATTTTAAATAAGTAATCAATTCTGATCAAAAGGGATTTATTAATCATTCATAATATCACACATAATCCTACTTCATATCTATTTTAATATATTATTAAAACACTCTCACAATTTTTGCACACTGCTGGAAGCATGCTATACAGTGTAGAAACATTGATATTTACCTAATCAGTTATTACCTTTAACTCCAGAAAAGCTTAACATCACTGCTTCGTAAGTAGTTCTCACATTGTTTAATTTAATGAATTTTCTATATTGAAGGTTATACAGTATACAGTGCTTACTGCTTGTTGATTTTTAATCTTAATTAATTGACTGTTTCTGATTGCTGATTTTAGTCCAACATTTATTACATTAATCAACTGAACTAATAATTTGTTCACAACTTCAATTAATATTTTGACAGGTGTAGTAATTGTTAGATAAGTTTGGTAACTAAGCAAAACTAGAGAACACAACTTACCTAGTTATCAGGCAGAATACTCAGGGCATAGTTGCCTGTTTGAACCTATACTGGTCGTGGATAACTTAAAAATAAGCTCGGTCAACATCTGTGGTCTAAGCAATTTAATTAAAAAGAAACGAGTGCTTCAGTATGTGAAATCACTTCACACATCTATTTTATTTCTTCAAGAAACACACACGAGTTCTGACACAGTTCCAATTCTGAAAACTCCTCTGTTCCCGATACAACTTCAATCTCCGGGGACTTCTAAATCCCGGGGAGTAGCAATCTTGTTTTCAAAGAGTCTTAATTTTGTTTTGAAAGACACAAAAAGAGATCATATGGGAAGATTTTTATTTGCAAAAGGAACATTTGATGGCCACATGATCACACTGGCGACACTGTACGCCCCAGATCAAAACCAATTCACCTTTCTGCAAGAGACTTTAACATTGCTACAAACATTTAGAGAGGGTGACCTCATTGTTGATGGAGACATAATCTTGCTGCAGACAATACATTTGACAGATCCAACGCAGCACCCAGACACCCAGGTTCAGCTAAAGTGGCAACTCGTCTCTCTAACCTGTTCAACAAACTCCAACTAATTGACACATGGAGGGTGCTCCATCCTACAGAAAGGAACTATTCATTCTTCTCGGTAAAACACAACAACTTTTTGAGAATTGACTACCTCCTAACCTCAAGGTCACTCCTCCCAACATTGAGTTCAGCAAACATTGGCTCATGCCATCTTAGAGACCACGCATGGATAGATTGTACTTTCCAAAAAAAACACAAAAACTCACAGAGACAGACAATGGTCATTAGATACAAAGATTTTATTAAAAGAAACAATAAGAAATAAACTAGAAGAGGACATTAAACAATTCCTTGAAGAAAATTCTGTGCTGGCCAACACCTGGGACGCGATGAAGGCTGTTATTTGAGGTTCTATTATCTCACTAACATCACACCTGAAGAAAGAGAGAGAAAAGATTAAAAGAGAAACACTCCAATGAATCACAGCACTAGAAATGGAGCACAAGCACACGGGAAATAAAAAAAACATATGCTAAGTTATTATCCGAACATAAGGTCTTAGAAACCATGGAAACAACACAAATTCAACGGAATCTCCTTTATACAAAACAGCGCTACTGGCAAGAATCCCTGAAGAACATACGTCTCCTGGCATGGAAAGTAAAAGAGAGAAAAAGAGAAACATCAATCGGGCAAGATACTTACCACTCCCAAAGATATAACACAAGCGTTTGCAACATTTTACAAACAATTATACCAAATCAAAGATCCCAACATAAAGAATATAACAATTTACCTTGACTCTCTCGGCCTCCCAAAACATTTATCCTCTGTACACTCCGAGCTCATGAATAACCCAGTCACGGTTCAAGAGCTGCAAGACACAATCAAAAACTTGAAAACCAACAAATCACCTGGTATGGATGGCCTTCTGGCTGAATTTTAAAAGGCATTCCGCAGCACCTTGATACCGCCCCTACTTCATGTTTGCAACAAAATATTTAAAGACCGTCAAATGCCTGCTTCCTGGTTGGAATCCTCCATCATTGTGCTTCCTAAGGATAAGAAAGACCCAACATCCTACCATCCAATTGCATTAATTAACGACAACGCGAAGATCTTCACTACAGTACTGGCAAATCGCCTGAAAACTATAATTTCGGAATACATATACCCAGACCAGATGGGTTTTATCCCTGCAAGACAACTGACTGACAATATTCACTGAACACTCAACATCATCACATCTGGGGGGAAATGCTCCTCTAATACATTGATACTGGCACTCGACTTTGAGAAGGCCTTTGACTCTATAGAACCTACATTCATGATGGAACTATTTCAAAGGCTGGGTTTTGGACCCAGATTCATGACAGTGCTGCTCCTTATATGGTCCCACTCCTCGGCCAGAATCAAGGTCAATAGTCACAATTCGCCATTTTTTCATCCCTCACGAGGAACACGTCAAGGTTGTCCCCTCTCTCCTCTGATTTTTGTGATGGCACTCGAAGCGCTGACAGAAAACCTCCATAAGGCAAAAGACTTCTTGGGACTCACCATCAATGGTACGGAACACAAAATGACAGTATACGCAGATGATCTCACGTTATATGTTTCCAATCCTCAAAAATCTCTAGCAACCATCTGCCAAATCCTGGAGGACTTTGGGGAAGTTTCAGGCCTTTACGTCAACACACACAAATTGGAAATCTATCCTATATCTGTATCTTCAACTGGGAGTACAAATACCACTAGACCTAAAAAATTTAATATCATGTAACTTCCACAAACTACATAAAGACACTCAAAAATGATTACAGGAATGGAATGCTCACACACTTATGCTACTGGACAGGCTACATCTGATTCATAGTTCTATTTTCCCCAGTTTTCTCTTTCTCTTCAGGGCATTACCTATCAAAATTCTGGAAACCAATCTTAAATCATGGCAAGACTCTCAAAAAATCGAGACTTGACTGTCGACTCCTGTCTCATTCTGCAAATAAGGGTGGTCTCAATTTGCCAAATTTGAGATGCTACTACCAAGCAACAGCCATCTCCAATGCATTACAAATGATGCATAATGCATCCACAACCAATTGGATGTCCATAGAATAAGGATACACTGCACCACCCACACTTCGTGAAGCCATCTGGATCCCCAGCAAACAGCGTCCCAAACAAGTAGCAGATAATCCATACCTGGCACACACACTACAAATCTGGGATGAGCAGAGAAAATACCTGTTACCAGCTATCTCACCCCTTTCCTTTTTTACTCACCAAGATTGGTTCCTTCCAGGCCAAGAATTGGACGCATTCCAGGACTGGACGACAGCAGGCTATCATTGCCTGCAAGATCTTGTTCTATGAGGAAAGATATTGCAAAAAACACAATTTGAGAACAAGATTGGCAAACCAATCTCCTGGCACCATTACTACCAACTGGGAATCCTTTTTTGTGTCTTTAATTTTTAAAAAATTTTCTAATCTACAAAACTACAGGATCAGGGTAATGGAAAAACCTAAAATAAGAGTAACAAGGATCCATAATACAGACATATACATCTCTGTTAACATAGTAGTAGAACATGAAGATTGCTAATGCAAAAATGTCAGGCAAGCAATCACAATCTCTTTAGCTAAAGTGTAAATATCATAAAATTGAAGTTATGTGTTAAAATAGACAACAGGCTATCAGAGTTAAGCTAATTTGTAATTTCCTTTCCTCTTATCAAAGTCCAAATTAATTTTTAGTTCTGCTTCAAAATTAAAGAGTTTTGCCAGACTCTTAGAGATAGTATTGCAGCCTTCCCCATCTTTCTCTTCTTCTTCTTCTTCTTCTTTGTTCTCCTCCACTTCCTCAGGTCCATCTTCCGCTTTCTGTTGTTGCTTTAGGAACATCCGCTTTATTTCTTTCTTGCTGAAATTTCTTTGAGTTCATTTTGCAACATGTCTGCTTGACGTTAAGGTTGGTCATCTTGTCCAGTAGAGGGCGCAAAGCTACAGCAGTCAGTTTGGGGAAGTCTGTGGTTACTTCCAGTCAGTTGACCATTGATGCTGTGCTGGCAGTTCATATTATAATTTTCGCTTTCAACACCATTTTCTCTCTCGCTGCGTCATTGTTTATACAAGAGTAAAGTTTTAAAATTCTCTGTATGTCTGGAATTTATCGCTTTCTCGCTGGTCCACCACACACTTCATCACAATCCGCTTCCTTCAAGCCACCCTTTCAGCCTCCCGCTTTAAACTCAGTCATTTTGGGATCGGGCATTCCCCTCCCCCTTCTGCTTGTTTGGGGCTTTGTGGCGGCTTTACTAGTAACGATTTATCAATTGTTTGCTGGATCATAGCTTCACTCACGTTTGTACTTGCATTCACTAGGTATGTAGAGAGGATTGTTTCTTGGGATCCTTATACACTCTGTCCGGTGTGCACCTCTTGGTGCCATGCTGGCTCTGTGCCGCAGGGGCCTATTGGGGCAAAAAAGAGCCTCAATACTTTGGCTTCCGCCTTGGGAGAGGCACCTCCAGTGCCCCAGGCTGAGACCCCCCTACAAGGGGTCTGGGGGTCCAAGATCAACTTGGACCCCCCCATTGGCACGTTTGTGGGGCACTCACATCAGAGCTGTGATGGAGCACACTCACACAGTGAGTCACCAAAACTGGAAGCCAACTGGGAAACCTTATAGGTCGTTTGTCAGATGCTGGCATCTTCAAGGAAACTAAATCACCTTTTGAAATACTCATAAAAACTCACTCGGAATACTCAAAACATCTGCTTTAAAAAGTATACAAAGTCATTATAGACCTCCATAGTACACCAAAACTGAATTATCAAACTGCATGGCAAAAAGATCTTGGCACACAATTGGCAGAACAGCAATGGTCTTCTATTTGATCCACCATAGCTAACAGATCCAGAGTCTTCAAAATCAGATTTCAATTCTTCAATTCTTCAATTTGGTCTCACATTGGTATTATACCCCAAGCCAATTACATCACATGAATAAATCTTACTCACCATTATGCTGGAAGAATTGTGGAATGGTGAGCGATTACATGCATTGATGGTGGAGTTGTCCAGATCTCCAACAGTACTGGAGACTGTTGTTGCTGAAATAACAAAGATAACCTCACAAACGCTCCAGATGACACCAGAAAGCATACTTCTTCTCCTCAGGGACCAAATGAAAGGTGAAGATCCCCTCCAAAGTTTAACATCACATCTACTCTCAGCAGCCTCGCTCACCATCGCAGCGGTCTGGAAGTCAATCAAAATACCAACTATGGAGGAAGAGAAACAAAATATGGGAATATTTCATCATGGAAAAAATAACCAATGTATTAGACACCTCTCAAACATCATCTTGCACAACACACTCCAGATTCATAAACACTTGGTTCCTATACTTACAATTTATGACAGAAAATGATCTCCTGCCACAAAATCCGAGCTTTGCATCTTGGCTTCAGCTTTAACTGATCTTTACCCCTGAATTTTTGACAACACAGCACACTAACTGACCTTGGATGTTCATGTTCATGTTCATGTTCATGCTCGTGTTCATGTCCCTATCAGTATATAGTATTCTCAAGCAACTCTCAAGTGATACATCCTTGTTGTACTATTATCCCTTCTGTTCTGAAGCCTATGTAATCCTATCCATCTTGTTACTCTGATACAATTCTGCATTGTATGTTGCTTTGATGTTGAAATGCAATTGTTTGCACTCAAACTTAAATAAAATTATTTTTTTAAAAGAGCCAGAGAGCCTTGAGTGATAGGCTGCTCAAAGGGATTTGATTGGTTAGCATCACTTGAGTGAGAAAGACTTGAGAACTGACTGCTGAAGAAAACTGAGTTTAGCTCTGACTGAGGAGAGTTTAGCACAGACTGAGAATAGTTTAACACTGAATGAAGACTGGAGAGGTTGGCAAGGAGAAGCAGGAGGATCAGTGAAGACCCCCATTCAGGCCAGAAAAAGAGATGGATCTTCTAGTTAGAGAAGTGATTCCCTGCCCAGTTGGAAAGGGAGATAGCTCTGAAGAGTGGAGTGATCCCTGCTTTGTTTACAGAAGGAATTCAGGTAATTGGTAGTGTATCCCTGCCTTCTGAAACCTGAAGAATCAGTTAAACTCAAGAAAGTGAACAATGAAACCAAAGCCTCTCATCTCAAAGATTGTAAGACTTTGTGAAAAGCTTAAGACCTCTCACATGCTGAAAACATATGAAGTGGAGCTTGTGAAAATATTAAATTACCTCAGAGTTATATTTGATTCACCACAGACATTTTACCCCTGATTTCACCTGACCTTTCACCCTCTATGTTGAATAAAATATTTTGTTTATTTTTGAACATTCTAAAGCCTCTTTTGTGCCATTTTCAGAAGTTTAAGAGGTGATCTTGTCTCTTTCTTCAAGTTTCTGCATTGAGCCAGCAGCAAAATACAATTAAGTGACAGGGTCTGCGTCTGAGTGAGGGAACAGAGCCAGGTTGTCATATCATGCCACCCAGTTGCTCCTCTCAGCATATGTAAAAAGAGAGGCAGCTATATACGACCTTGCAACACAACTAATTGATTACCCTGACCCACCAGAGGGTCCTGATCCATGGGTTGAAGAGTTAGATAAGAACTACAAAGAGGTATATAACATACACTTACAGATCTAACCAGAAGTCAAAGTTCCATCTAAATTCATCTTCCAGAAATTAAATTGATTTAATCACATGGAATAGCTGGATTCCAAACAATTTATCTCTTTCATTTCATTTCAATGGCACTAGTGCAGAAATGCATTTACTCTGGTTTAACCAGTTTGCAGATCTAGCTGCGGTTTAAAGTGAGCATCTTGGCTTCTGTAAGAGCAAAGTTGTATTAAATTTCTGAAATGAGACCTACTTTACTAGGCTGGGCACAAAATGTATTCTCATTCTCTATTCTGTACTGTATCAAAGAAATAACCTAATTCTCATGTTCCATATTTGCCCTATAATCTTGATAACATCAGTAGCTCTATGCTTCTCTGAAAAGTCAAGATCTACAAACTCAAAATAGAATTTTAGTAGATAATTAAACTTTTAAATATGCCTATGGAAAAAAGAGAAACAAAAATTTATCTAAAAAGCTTAATATCATCATCTTTTCCCCCCAAAAGTTCTCCTTCTGTAGGGAAGAAAACAGACATAATACAATCATTAGAAATGATGACTATAATATTACCATCCTTCAAATAGGATGTTTTAATTACTTTTCAGTGGGGCATATTCATTGTGACAGGAACACAATGCCCAGGGCTCAAGTCAGCAGAGGCATAATTAATTATTCACAACTGGAGCTTGATGACAATGTGGGCATCATGCATTTGGGTGCTTAGAAGTACAGTTTTGTGTCTCCCAACAGCCTTGATTGCAAAACAATGGCAAGGAATGGCAATCTGAGGTCAAATTGAAGTATGTTTTCTGTCGTGTTTTCATGGACAGGAAGAGAAAACCTGCGGTCAGGGTTACTGACAAAGAACAAGAAATTGTCTTCATGTATTAATAATTCTGTTTTGGAGTGGCAAGATTCAACGAGCGCCAAAATAAATTGGCTGCCTGAACTGCCAATCAGAAGGGGTCCCTATGCATTGGCTGCGTTGCCTGAGTCCCACCCACAGAGGTAGCGCCTGCCAAAATTGACCTCAGAACAGATTTTCTCCTCAGCAGATGCGGCCATTTGCCAGCACTCCAGAGAAGATCAGCCACATGGAACCTTGCAGCAGCAGTGGCCCTGCTCTAGCCAGCAGGGTTTGTGCCGGGATGGGCGAGTAGTGTGAGGCCTCCCCTTTGGCAGGGCAGCATCCATCTGCTGCCCATCTTCGCCCCCCTCCCCAGCTGGCTTCTGACAATGCTGGTAGGGCTCTGGGAGGGATGGGTGGCATGGGGCCTCCCCTTTGGCAGGGCAGTGTCCATCTGCTCCATGTCTCTGCCCCCCCATCTGGCTTCGCAGGGTGCTGGTATGGCTCTGGGAGGGCCAGGTGGCACCAGGGCATCAAAGAGCATCCACCAGCGAGCTTTTTTCACATGGGGTGGAGAAAAAAGAGCCGCTCCACTTACCATCTGCTGGGCCCGTGGCTGTGCAGCGGCACTGAGTAGCCAAACAAGGTGCTTCGCAGCCCTCAGAAGACCATGGCGTTGGGTATGTCCAGGTTGTAGGGCTGAGCCGCCCAGAGGAGGAGGAGAAGCAGCAGCTGCTGCCTTCCTTCAGCTCCTTCACCAGCACACTTATCCCTTTGCAAAGTGGCCCATCTCCAGACTCCCCCCACAAAAAAACCCCATCAGGCATGCAGGGAAAGGGACTCCCAGGCAGGGTCAGTGGGGAGAGGCTTTGCCATCCTTTTTGTGCCTGCATGGAAGAGGCGGAGGAAGATGGGGCGAAAAAAACACACACCCTTGGGCCCGGCTCCCCGACAAGGCGCTGTGCAGCCTCGCCCACTTTCACACTGCCTTGCGCACCTTCAGAGAGACGGGAGAAAAGTTTGGTGGGTCCGAACAAGAGGCGGCGGGCAAGGGAAAGGGCAGGGAGCAGCAATGGAAGACCACAATCTGGGATGCCACCCCCTCCCCAATGCTCTGAGCTTCCCCTTTTTGCCCATATATGGTGATTTTTGCTTCAGCTTGACCTCCAAAGAGCTCAAGACAAGGTGCAGTTCAGCCCTGCAGCCAGTCTGACTGGCTTTCGGCAGATGGGGGGCAGCAGGCCCACCGTCCCACGCACAGCGAGCCCTGGCCTCTTGGCCACAGCAGCGTTCGGCTCACTACGGTCCCATCCTGTGGAGGTCTGGCATGACACTCGGGTGCAGCTGGTGGGGAGGGGAAGGATACAGGTGCCTGCTGCAGGCCGGAGCACTCACTCAGACCCTCTTTCTAGAGCTCGTTACATTTATTTCTGCAACGGGCCTTATTACTAGTAGTCTTCATAAATCTAATTTTGATGAGACAGAAGCAGTCCTTGGCTACGAAATGCCTATGGTATCTATAATATGACATACATTTGACATCATTTTTTGAAAAGCAAGATCTGCATTTTCATCATGTAAATGAACCATTATTAAGCTTACACAAATATCCACTGCACTAAATTTAAAAAAACCCAGGAAGCCTCAATATTTTCACAGTCTTTATTGGAAGATGCTTCATAAACCCCACAAGTCAGGTTGGGATGAAAAGATTCTTCTCTTCAAATGAAGGACTGCATTTGGCAATCATCAGTTTAAATAACATCAGTTGCTTTTCATATCAGTTAAGGGCACAGAGGAGGATTTTGCCAGGCAATCGCCCATTCTTGGTGTTTAGCTATTAATAATATGTTGACATCTGTATTCAGTCCTGTTCTGTCATTTGTATTGCTGTGCCAAATGATCAAACATCCTTGCCAAACCAAGACTAACAGTGCAGTCTTATGAGTTCAATGGGATTCAACTGAAGTAATTCTGCATAGGATTGTACTGTAAATATTTAAGGCATGAAAAAGCTGAAGGACTAGTTCACATACATATGCCAATCACTTGTTGCCTTGCACATGTGGATGGATCACCATAGCTAAAATTTACATATCTCCTCAAACAATGCTTTTCAGTCGAGTCACTCTACACATTCAGCTGCCACTCACACCTTTGTTGAAATAAAGTGATGTAAATTCATGTGTGATTCATCATATTATTTCTTTAAAGGAAGAAGTTTAATCTCTCCCTGTACAATCCAAGAAACTACTTGTCTTCATAGCGTTGCCAGACCCCACTGTAGAGGCGGGGGGGGGCCAGGCCCTATGCCCAGCCATCTGGCAGGGGGCTGCCAGGCCCTACCCCCTGCTAGCTGGCAGGGGGACTTACCAGGAGAAAGGAGAAAGTCTAGGCCTCATTGCCGGCATTACATAGGAACTGCACCTGCGATGTCTGGGTGAAGTTCTGTTAATTGAGCAAAAACTCTATAGTAGAAGCCAGTTTTATCTTAGAGTTTATACTCAAATACCAGAGTGTCATTCGGACATCACTGGCATGATTGCATCACTTCCTGTGCAACGCTGGCAATGAGGCCTAGTGTTGTATAATATAGCAGAATTAAAGACAGTGATGCATCACATGTGTAAATTTGCTAAAAGAAAATTTACTAAGAAATTAGGAAGGGTTACATAAGAGAATAAAAACAATAAACAGTCTAGCTGACTAGATACATCATTCTAGTTACTATCTACTCCATGATGAATTCTCATGTCTGTTCTTAGATCAAAGGGACTAAGAAGAACCCCCCCCAAAAAAAAATCTGTATGTGCAAAATATCAGGTAACATCACCAAACTCTTGATGTTACCTTCCCACCGAAGTGGTACCTATTTATCTACTTGCAATTTCTTGCTTTCATAAGAACATAAGAGACGCCAATGTTGGATCAGGCCAAAGGCCCATCCAGTCCAACACTCTGTGTCACACAGTGGCCAGAAATACCAGTGCCATCAGGAGGTCCAGCAGTGGGGCCAGGACATTAGAAGCCCTCCCACTGTTGACCCCCCCCCCAAGCACCAAGAAGACAGAGCATCACTTGCCCCAGAGCCCCTAGCTATACCTTGTGGCTAATAGCCACTGATGGACCTCTGCTCCATATGCTTATCTAATTCCCTTTTGAAGCCGTCCATGCTTGTAGCACCCACCACTTCCTGTGGCAGTGAATTCCATGTGTTAATCACTCTTTGGGTGAAGAAGTACTTCCTTTTATCCGTTCTAACCCGACCGCTCAGCAATTTCATGGAGTGCCCACGGGTTCTTGTATTGTGAGAAAGGGAGAAAAGTACCTCTTTCTTTACCTGCTCTTTCCCATGCATAATCTTATAAACCTCGATCATGTCACCCCTTAGTCGTCTTTTCTCCAAGCTAAAGAGCCCTAAGCGCTTTAACCTTTCCTCATAGGGAAAGTGTTCCAACCCTTTTATCATTCGAGTTGCCCTTTTCTGCACTTTTTCCAAAGCTATAATATCCTTTTTAAGGTGTGGTGACCAGAATTGCACACAGTATTCCAAATGAGGTCTCACCATTGATTTATATAGGGGCATTATTATATTGGCTGATCTGTTTTCAATACCCTTCCTAATAATCCCCAGCATAGCATTGGCCTTTTTTTATTGCAGTCACACACTGTCTCGACATTTTCAGTGAGTTATCTACTACAACTCCAAGATCTCTCTCTTGCTCAGTCTCTGCCAGTTCAGACCCCATCAATGTGTATTTATATTTAGGATTTTTGGCTCCAATGTGCATCACCTTGCACTTGGCCACATTGAACCCCATTTGCCATGTTGACGCCCACTCGCCCATCTTTGACAGATCCCTTTGGAGTGCCTCACAATCCTCCCTGGTTTTCACCACCCTGAACAACTTCGTATCATCCACAAATTTAGCCACTTCACTGCTTACTCCCAACTCCAAATCATTAATGAACAAGTTAAAAAGCAGTGGGCCAAGTACCGATCCCTGAGGTACCCCACTGCTTACGTCCTTCCACTGAGAAAATTGCCCATTTATACTCACTCTCTGTTTTCTATGAATTAGCCAGTTTTTGATCCATAAAAGAACTTGTCCTTTTATCCCATGATTTTTTAGCTTATTTAGGAGCCTTTGATGAGGAACTTTATCAAAAGTTTTCTGGAAGTCAAGGTAAACAATATCTATTGGATCCCCCTTGTCCAGTGACCATGAAAGTGGATTAATAGTGACTTGTAATAAAGCAATCTATTCTTATGAATCGTTGTGACTGCAACCGCTCTATTGAACCTGACAATTAGCCAGTAACCAGGCTAAAGGTCACTTCATTATGAATAAGACCTCCTTCTCTACCATGGGAAATACATGTATGACAGTTCATTGGTCCTAAGATAACTAACTGAGAATTAGCATACACAAACAAACAAACAAACAAGTTAATTATTTCATGACATCAGGGAGAGAACTTGCAAATATCCCAACACCTAAGCCTTTCTCTTTCTCCTTGTAAGTCCCCTCCATGCCCTACCAGTTGCCAAGGAGGGACCTGGTAACTCTATTTGGATTGGACTTCATGTCAAGTATAGTCAAGTATAAGATTGGACTTCATTCAACAACTTCTAGCTGCAGATAATTTCAAGAAACCATTGTTCCATATGTTCCCATGGTGACTCAGATCCCTTTTATTAGAAATCCAGTTCCCAACCCCTGTGGCTGGAAGCTGCCTTTGCTCACTCTCCCCTTCCAAAAAAGGAAGACACTAAGAATTCTAGTGGGCATGCTGGGAGACTCGGGCCCTGGACTAATCAAGGTAGAGGAGCATGCAGACTATAAGGGGTTGCTCCTTCCCTGGAACGACATTTACTGTTCAAAGCTGCCCACCCACCATTCCTATATTTGGCAAGGTGGGATTAACTGGTTGCTTCAGGGTGAAGCAGGAATTGGGGGGGGGGGGGCTTTCAAACTGGCCACTAGATGGCTCTTTTACGATTGTTTCACTTGGTTACTTGTTGGGGTAGGATTATTTGCTATTAATTAGGCCTGGTTTCTGACTGGTTAGGCCCAAAGTGGGTTTGGCTGGAACAGTGCAAGCTTTTGCTTAAGTTAGCAATCTTCTGGCAAGCATCCTGAAGCATTTCTTGATGGGGCAGGTTTCCCAAACTGGCCTTTCATGACTTACCAGTCAAGAGGGGCTGAGAGGCTGAAAATGGAGCTTCATCAGTTTGATCCCTAGAGAGTGCCAGCATGAGGAGAGGGTGGTACAGCTTCCCTCAGCAAATGTATGCAGGCTAGGATAAGCTAAGGGTGGTTGCATGGCATGTCACACTTTGACACAGGCTGGTTCTGCTTCTGGCATTCACTCCACATTTTCTCAACATTGAGGAAAAGGTGAGCTCAAAACCACATTCAAATACCCCAGGGCAACACCGTACTGACTGCAAAGTCACCCCTTAATGGCCATAAAACAACCATAAATCTATGTAGAAGGTACCATAAAAACACAATGATCAAAGAAAGTGAATGCAGATGTAAAGGAAAATGGTTCCTTGTTCTGTGCTGTAAAATAAAATCTTTGGTTCAGGCTTTAAAGAGGCCTACACGGATTTTCCCAGAGAAGGTTAGAGACAGCTTAGAAGTAGATAGCAGGGTGACCTTGCCAGAGCTAAAAAAATTTCAGCTGAGAGTAGTACCAACCGCCCTTGAAGCTTCCAATTAGCACATTCCAAGCAACTGAGCTATAGACACCTGTGGGGGGGCAGGGACGGCCCAAGCTGCAGTATGGTTTCGTTTCTCTCCCTCTCTCTCTTGTCCATCCTTGGATGTCACATGCCTAGCAACTCAGAGAGTTACATCACCTTTCGAGTATCTCATTGGTCTAAAGGCCTAAGACCGGTCAGAAACCCTTTTCCTATAAATCTAGTTAGCCCTTACACTATGCCATGGAGCGTGTGACTACTCGACAGGACATTATGCCAGTGGTTCAAGAGCTCCCAGAATGGCATCCCACTTGATTCCTGCCTGGACTGGCTAAAGTTGTGAACATCTAGTCTTGCTGGAACTGGCTGCCTCTGCT